>NC_134809.1:38284061-38286561 GCF_046742065.1 Oratosquilla oratoria | reverse complement strand
TGAGCTGAATGGTTATTTGAAAGAAAAAGAACCGGACATAATGGGAATTGTAGAAACAAAATTAAAAGGCCCACTACCACCCAACAGTGTAGGACATGATGCATACAATTATTGGATTAGAAACAGAGAGAAAAAGCAAGGGGGTGGAGTTATGTTCCTGACTAAGAAGGATATAAACGTGAAAGGTGTCATATATGGAAAGAATACAGTAGAGATGATTATGATAGAAGTGGAAGACAGAGATAAGAAGAGCAGAAAATTTGTGATAAATTATGTGCCTCCAAAAACAGCCTCATGGGAGGAGAGTGAACATAAAAGTATGTTAGAGGACACAAAGATAACATTAAATAAAATAATGGAAGATGGAGGAAGAATAGTTATGATGGGCGACTTTAATTGCAAAGAAATCTGCTGGGAAGAAATGACAGTAAAGAGTGGTGATGACTCATGGGGAAACGCTCTACTTGAGATGATTATTGACCACACAATGACACAATGGATACAGGAGAACACTAGGTATAGAAATGGAAGAACCATCGAGACTAGACTTATTAATTACATCTGAACCTAGAATAGTGGACAAGATTGAATATAAAACACCAATAGGTAAAAGTGACCACATATTGATTGAACTGGAACTTAATGAAGAAAAATATATCAAAAGAAATGAACAATATAGAAAAGGAAGAATGATGTATGAAAAAACAAACTTTGATCAAATAAGAGAATTCTTTCAACAAGAAAACTGGGAAGAAATATACAAAGAAGAAACATCAGTGGAAAAGAAATGGAATATTTTGACAAAAATTTACAAAAAAGGAGTGGAAAAGTATGTCCCAAGACAAAAACAAGAAAAAGAATATGTAAAATGCTGGTACAACAAAAGTTGTAGGGAGTTAAAAGACAAAAGAGACAAAGCCTGGACCAGATGGAAAAAAGACAGAAAACCTGAAAAATGGAAAATATATACCAGTTATAGAAATGAATATGTACAAACATGCAGAGAGGAAAAGAGAAAATATGAAAAAGACGTCATAGAAAAAATGTAAAGATCAACCAAAACTATTCTACAGATTTGTAAACAATAAACTGAAAAACAAACAGGACTTGGAGAAATTAAGACAAGGGGGAGTTGAATACACTGAGGAAATGGAAATGGCGGAAATTATGAACAAACATTTTAAATCAGTGTTTACAAGGGAGAACATACAACCTGAAGAGATTGAATGGAAAGAGAAAGTCCCCCCTATAGAAAAAATAGAAGTATCAAAGAATGAAATATTGATACAATTGAGTAATCTTGATGTCAGAAAATCACATGGACCAGATGAAATAGCAAACTGGATTCTGAAAGAATGCAGGAATGAACTGGCAGACAAAATACATAGCATAATAAGCAGTTCCTTGAAAGAAGGAAAAGTTCCAGAAGATTGGAAAAAAGCAAATATAGTACCTATATATAAAGGAGGAAATAAAGAAGAACCTACCAACTATAGACCAGTCTCTCTAACAAGTACAATAGCAAAAATTTGTGAAAGAATTATCAAAAATAGATGGGTAAAATACTTGGAAAAAAACAACGTACTAAATCCAAGGCAATTTGGATTCAGACAAGGACGATCATGCGTCACCAATTTAATATGCTTCTATTCAAGGCTAATAGATATAATACAAGAAAGAGATGGATGGGCTGATTGTGCATTTCTAGACCTAAAAAAAGCTTTTGACAAAGTACCACATAAGAAGTTGCTTAAGAAACTAGAATCTGAAGGAGGAATACAAGGTAAATTACTAAATTGGATGGAAGACTTTTTGCAAGAAAGAAAAATGAGAGTAGTGATAAGAAACCAGCACTCAAAATGGAATGAAGTAATAAGCGGTGTCCCGCAGGGAACAGTCCTGGCCCCAATAATGTTTGCTATATATATTAATGATATGGATGAAGGAATTGAAAGCTATATGAGCTTCTTTGCAGACGATGCAAAACTACTGAAAAGAGTGAAAACTGAAGAAGATTGTGAATCACTACAGAGAGATCTAAATAAAGTACAGGAATGGAGTAAGAAGTGGGAGATGGAGTTCAATACAAAAAAGTGTAGTATAATGGAATTTGGAAAAAGCAAAAACAGAATAACAGGATCATATAATTTGGGAGAAGAGGGAATAAAAAAAGTAGAAAATGAAAAGGACCTGGGAGTCATTGTTATGAATAATATGTCACCTGAAAAACATATAAATAAGATTTTTGGAGAAACTTATAATTTAATAAGAACAATCAAAGTGGCATTTACATACCTGGATGAAGAAATGGTGAGGAAAATCCTAATCACCCTGATAAGACCAAGATTGGAATATGCAGCAACGATATGGTCACCAAGTACAAAAAAATGTATAAAAAAAAACTTGAAAGAATACAAAGAGCAATCACAAAACTGGCACCAACACTCTCAAAACTATCATATGAAGAGAGACTACAAAAACTTAAACTACAGACACTAGA
>NC_134809.1:38264061-38279061 GCF_046742065.1 Oratosquilla oratoria | reverse complement strand
ATAAATGACTATCGGACCTTCGCCGGTCCCTCGAAGCATTTATGGACGACAGTGGAGGGAATGTGGAGCGAAAACAAGAGAGTGGATCGTTCCTTACGCGGGTGAACTTCTTCGCCTTTTTCTAAGTGAATGTGTGTGTGTTTCGTTGACCTGCCAAGACTCCCCGTAGAACATCAATGAGAAGCAAAGAAAGAACGAGGAAGGTGATACTGGTGGTAGCAGTGCCAAGCGAGTTTGATTGTTGACTTCCTCCGTCTTCAGCCTACAACATATATCTATTCGTGACTCGTACCGATTCGTCTGCTTTGGGAAAGGGAGGACCCTCTTTAAGTACTACTTTGAGTAATCGGCGATGTGATCTGGACGGGGTCATTGCTGAAGTTGTCACGGGCAAATTGGCGAGTCACGACGTTTTGTTTGAATTTCCAAACGATTCGGGTGCGCATCAAGTACCAAAACCATCAATAACAGCAGCTGGTAGATTCACCCACGCATCTAACCGAATTCAAACAAGTGTGGTCATGCGCCGTCAGGGGGGCAGTTTAGTGCGGGTGGTGGTGATATGTCGTAGGCCTCGCTTCCTTTTCAATAACTATGTACTGTCCATGATCGTGACATCCAACAAAGTGGGTGACAAGTGATTTTGCAAGAAGGTTTCTTGTGAACCGTTAAAACTGGGCACATGGCTTACATGATGGTGTACTTGTCATGCTCACACTCCACTAGGTTCAAGCACTCTGCCTTCGACCGTGGGGATATCACTATGCTTCCGACCAGAGAACGAGGAGGTCGCCAAGGTTAACTAGAGTATCATATTATATTCCTGCCAGGGGTGATCCCACGTAGTCGCGGCCACCGTCAGCACATAATCAACAATTTCTATTTCAGTGATTTTCTTTTCTTTTCAGTTTCACTAGAGGAAATGTAGAAATTGTATTTTAAATCATAATGCAGCCTGCAGGTTGCTATCCGAAAAAATACAGATTAAATAATACAAACATCAAGTTTCAAAACATGCGGCTCTTAAAGACGTTCAGAGAGAACCTCACACACATCCTTCTCTACTCCTTTATATTCTTCCTCTTCCTTCTACGGCCCCGTCATCCTTTGGTCGCTGCAGTGGCGGCCACTGTCCAAAAGGTGTCCTTGAAGTCCTGGCGTGTTTTTCCTCAAGAGGACAAATCTACAGGAAGCGGTAGGCCTTATATCTGACCCTTTTTAGGTCAGCGACCTAGATGGACTCGAACACGGACTTCGTGCCTCCGTTCTAACACACTGCGTTTGGTCGTCCACTCCCCCCCCCCAAAAAAAAAAAAATAATAATAATAATAATTCGCACTGGAAAGTCAGTAGTTATTATCGATGAAGAGAAGGTGGAGATAAGAAAATGAAAACGCTGGAGCGGTGGCTGGATGGCGTCGAGTAAGGAGGATGGCAAAGTCAAATAATGCACGGCACAAAACAGGCAGGGGGAGCAACACTAAAGAGGTGCCAAAGTCGTTGTCTGGGAAAGTGGCGGTCTCGGGTGCAGCGGATGTAACTCACTGGAAAATTATCTCGTCATAAAAGAAGAGGTGGAGGAGGAGGAGGAGGAGGAGGAGGAGGAGGAGGAGGAGGAGGAGGAGGAAGAGGAGGAGGAGGAGAAGGAAGACGAGGAGAAAAAGGGGGAGAAGAAGGAGGAATACGAAAGAGAGAAGGAGGAGGAGAAGGAGGAGTATGAGGTGGAGAAGGAGGAGGAGGAATAGTAGGAGGAAAAATACAAGGAGGTGAAGGAGGAGGGGGAGGTGATGGCGACTTCAGGAAAGACAGAACGAAGAACCGCGGCAGGTCCTGGGTGCATCCTGCGCTCGACTGTCAACGTACACCGGTACCTCTCTTGCCTACCGCCACCGCCTGCACTTGCACTACCTTCCACCACCTGCCTTCGCCAGCCATCCACCAACGAACCGGCCAGCAGGACTTAGCCAGTCGTGCCGGGACGTGAGCGCCTCCGTCCAATCCCGCAGCCGCCCTTCACACTTTTGTTCCCTCTGCAAAATGTGTCCGAAGCATTGCCTGCATAACAGAGCTCTGCTTTCTATGATGTACAGGAATCTTAGAGGTGTTGGCCTTCCTTTCGTCGAGTCAGGTCGCCTGCGACAACTAGCCATGAAATTCGTGGAGAAACAGATTCACTGACTCGGAGAAATTACTCGTAAATACAATCAGAGGCAGGCAGACCGAAAGAGAGAGGGCGGTAGAGAGAGAGAGGGGGAAGGGAGAGAGAAGGAGACAGATAGATAGAGAGAGAGGGAAGGAGATAGATAGATAAAGAAAGGGAGAGAGATACACACACACACACACACACACACACACACACACACACACACACACACACACACACACACACACACACACACACACACACACACACATATATATATATATATATATACATATATATATATATACATATATATATATATATATACATTCACTAGATTCACTAGATTCACATTCACTAGATTCTAGAGAATTATAAGCGTCAAGGTGGGTGAACAAGAGAGAGAGAGAGAGAGAGAGAGAGAGAGAGAGAGAGAGAGAGAGAGAGAGAGAGAGAGAGAGAGAGAGAGAGAGAGAGAGAGAGAGAGAGAGAGAGAGAGGTGAGCAAGAGAGACAGGTATATATATATATAAATATATATATATATGTATATATATATATATATATATGTATGTATGTATACACACACACACACACACACACACACACAAAATGTCGTCCACATATCTACCATAAGTGAAAGGACGAAGATGGGGAACAGAAAGAAACAGTAGAAACTTTACCCTCGTGTTCTAGAGCGTAGATGTTCTCAAGGAGAACCTCTATCTCCACTCTCTTCTGGTGACGGTAAAGTTTCTACTTCCCCCAACCTTTCTGTCGAATTGTTGTCCGAAGCAGGTAAATCTCGAGGTTCCTATAGGAGTCGTCTGATTGATGCCAGCCTGAAGAAAGCCGCTAGAGAACTCCGGGAAAACGAAGACATTGTTATAAGAAGAGCCGACAAATCTGCTGTGTTCGTTCTCCTGCCAAAGTGTGAGTACTTACAAAAGATGGATTTGATCTTGGGAGATGCCTCTAAATTTGAACGAATCTCCAGGGATCCTACCACCAAGTTGAAATCTAAGTGTAATGCCATAATTGATGCCATTAACACCAAAACCGGGGGAATCCACCTTTCCCGCATTTCTGGGGACCATGGTCCTGGCTATGCTTATGGCAATGTGAAAACACATAAACCCAACTACCCGCTTAGACCTATTATCAGCCAAATCCCCACCCCGACATTTTTGTGGAGGTCAGAGACCGGAAACATCTCCAGGATTTACGTGACGCGTTTATAAGTAGCTCTTGCCTTAATTTCACTCTCGAGCTGCATGATGATGGGTCCTTACCCTTCTTAGACGTGTTTGTTAAGCCAGTTGATAGCAAATTCGTGACTTCAGTTCACGTCAAAGAAACTAATGAAGGAAGATGCCTGAACGCCGAAGGAGAATGTCCCACCTCTTATAAAAGAAGTGTCATCCGCTCTTACGTCAACAGAGCATTCACCCATTGTTCTACTTGGCCCCTACTCCATCAAGAGCTTCAACGCCTACAGCAAGTCCTAGTGAATAATGGATTTTCCAACAAAGACGTCCAGTCTATCACCATGCAAAAGATGGACGCTTACATGAGATGTCACAACCCCCGCCCTGAGAAACGCCCTCCAATCCTTCTGCATTATAGATCTTTCATGAGTACAGCATACCGTACTGATGAAAGAGTAATGAGGGAAATAGTAGAACGTGGAACCCGTCCCATAGACCCCGAGGACAAGTTGGAGCTCCGTATTTTCTACAAAAACATCAAAACCTCTAACCTCATCCTAAAAAATAACCCTTTCCGTACCCAAAACCTCCTCAAAAGAAGTAAAGTCGTCTACGAATTCATCTGCCCACACGAAGACTGTAAGCTTCGTCCTTCTTCCTATATAGGAATGACGACAACTTCTCTTTCCCGACGCCTCACTTGCCATTTAAAGAACGGAGCTCCGAAGAAACACTTTTCTGACACACACTCTACTCCTTTGTCCAGGGAGATCTTGGTCGACAACACGAAGATCCTAGATTCTGCCAATGACAGCCACCGGTTGGAGATTCTAGAGGCCCTTTATATTAAGGAAAAAAAACCCTCTATGAATATACAAAATGGAATGACCCCACTGGCTCTGGCTACCCTACATGGACACACGTTCACCACCACAATCAACTCCAAAAGAAGATTTGACAGAATATCACCAAGTCAGCCCTGGACATAAGACACACACTACAAGAAACTCCAGAATCACAAGGGACAGATTCCCACTGAGTCCACCCTTGCACAAAATCCCACATATTCACTGTGACCTCTCCTAATTACCACTTCAGTTTGTTTTTAAACCTCTCCCAATTACCACTTTAGTTGTATATAAACTGTAACAGCTTTGTACCAAATATATTTTGTACTTGAAAATGCTCAAAGATGAGCGAAACGTCGTACGGTAGTATTTTATTCCGCCTCCCTGATGAGCCGAGATCTCTGATTAGAAAACTTGAGTCTATCAACAAGAAGTTGATTCTAGCCCAAGCTGCGGTCAAATTTATTTCAACATGTATAAAAGAAGAATTACTGGTGGAGAAAGAAACGAGGAAATAATAGGAGAATTTATTGCTGACATTTCGACCTCACATTGTCTTTATCAAAGCTTACAACATTTGGTCACAATCGGACAAAATATATACACACTCCCTTCATCTCACGGCCACCTGGGAGAGCTTATTGCCGGGGCTTTATTGTTCTGAAATTATTACATTACTGGTAGATTTTGTCAGGCATACAAAACCTTCTCTATTATTTATGTTTTCATTGATATTGATATAAGCAATTTCAATTGTTGTTCTCAAACTTTTTGTATAACCTTTATTAAGAACAACCGCATTATTCCAGTCTGGGAGATGATCTTGTTCTTCGATGTGTGTAATAATAGAATTAGTTGTCCGGTGTGTTTTCACATCATTTTTATGTTCAAATGACCATTTTGTAAGTCCTCGACCAGATTCTTCATAGTATGTTGAAGGGCAACTTTTACATGGAATTTTATATAGGACACTATTTTCATTCGTCGCATTAGTATTTTTATGTCTAATGATCTAACTAATCTTGTGATCTGCTGTCCTTGCTATCCTTATGCCTGCTTTCAAAAGGAATGTGTCAAGGATTGGACTTATTTCAGTGTTTGGTACAGCTATATAGCGTGTTTGTCTCTCAACAATTTCTTTATTTCCATTTTTACTTTTGCCACTTATTAATTTCGCTTTCTTTTTTAGCTTACATAATAACCCTTCAGGATGATTAAGTTTAATAAATGTTTTCATATGTTCCAATTCTTCTGCCAGGAATTCTTCATCACAAATTCTAAAAGCTCTTAAAAAGAAACCTATTACTGCAACTGATTTATTTCTCTCACTATGACCCGAGTAATAGTGAATATAATCTTCTTTATTTTTGGGTTTTCTATATACTGAGAATTTGACATTTTAACCTTTTCTGTGTATGATGATATCTAAAAAAATTAATTTGTTATCGTGTTCAATTTCAACTGTGAATTGTATGTTTTTCTTTATGCTGTTTAATATTTTTAACTTATTGTCAGTATTTGTCTCTTTAGGTATTACTACTATAATGGAATCAACACATCTCATCCATTTGCTGTCCCTACCCATAACTGATATATAATTTTCTGATTCTAACATCGCCATATATAAGTTTGCTAATACTGCAGAAATCGGGCTCCCCATTGCTAGACCAGAATGCTGAGAATATTCAACATCATTAAAAGTGACAAAAGTAAAAATAGAAATAAAGAAATTGTTGAGAGAAAAACACGCTATATAGCTGTACCAAACACTGACATAAGTCCAATCCTTGACACATTCCTTTTTGAAAGCAGGCATAAGGATAGCAAGGACAGCAGGTCACAAGATCAGCCAGATCATTAGACATAAAACTACTAATGCGACGAATGAAAATAGTGTCGTATATAGAATTCCGTGTAAAAGTTGCCCTTCAACATACTATGAAGAATCTGGTCGAGGACTTACAAAAAGGCCAATTGAACATAAAAATGATGTGAAAACACACCGGACAACTAATTCTATTGTTAGGCACATTGAAGAACAAGATCATCTCCCTGACTGGAATAATGCGGTTGTTCTTAATAAAGGTTATACAAAAAGTTTGAGAACAACAATTGAAATTGCTTATATTTATATCAATGAAAACACAAATAATAGAGAAGGCTTCATATGCCTGGCAAAACCTACCAGCCATGCAATAATTTCAGAAAAAAATAAAACTCCCGTAATAAGCTCTTCCAGGTGGCCCGTGAGATGAAGGGGTGTGTATATATTTTGTCCGATTGTGACCAAATGTTGTAAGCTTTGATAAAGACACTGTGAGGTCAAAACGTCAGCAATAAATTCTCCTACTATTTCCTCGTTTCTTTCTCTACCATCATTCAAAAATCTGTCAGTATTTTTATTCAATATATATATATATATATATATATATATATATATATATATATATATATATGTATATATATGTATATACATATATATATATATATACATATCCCGTCTAGGGTATTGGCTTTATATGCTATTGTGGGGTTAAAAGTTGGTCAGTAGCATGCAGCCGATACTTTCGGGTCTATATGGGACACCCTTACAGACCAGAGCCACGCAACATTTTGTCTGTGATAGAGGAAATCTCTATTCATAGAGAAATTATCCTACTTTGTCATACTGCGACTGTCCCTCCGTTACGCTGCCCTCCACTCTTAATGCTGTCCTGTACCACTTCTCTTAATATTCATTTCCTTTTTCGCCCAACTCTGTGATAAGGGAGAAAAAAAAAAAAAAAAAAAAAAAAGGGGGATAGGACTAGGCATCCTACTCTCTGTGGGCCCAAAGGGAGTAGAGGAGGTGGAGGTAGAATGTAGATTGAGAGGAGCAAGTAAATGCTTTGGATTTAAAAAGTGTGATGAGAAATGGACATTTGGGAATGGATGCTAGGAGGAGATTGCACGAGTATGAAGGAGTGATTGAGCTGGCAGCAAAGTATGGGGCAGAAACATGGAACATAATAGAAGAAGAGAGGAAGAGTTGTTTTTTTATGTGTTTGAGATGAAATGCCTGAGAAGTATGGGAAGGGTTACTAGGCTGGGTAGAATGAGAAACGATGAGGTGAGTAGGAGAGCGGGAGTGGAAAGGGAGTTGGGAGATAGGGTTGATGAAAGAGTATTGGGATGGTTTGGACACATGAAAAGAATGAGTGAAGAAAGATTAGTAAAAGAGGTGTGGAAGGCAGAGGTAGAAGGAATGAACATGAGGGGGTGACCAAGGATGAGATGGATGGATGGGGTAAATGGGGCTCTGGGAAAGAGGAAGGGAAAAGACAGAAAATAGGGATGATTAATTTGCGTATTTAGCTGGGTTAAGGCATGGGGAACGCCATGCAGGACCAAACGGTGCACGCATATGCCTACTGAACGGTGACATAATTTCTTGGTGTGCCCAAAACACTTGCAGTTGAAACAGCGGCCTATCGAAGGTATCGTACGTATAGATGATTAAAGGTCAGTCTGAAGTAAATATCAGTGTATGGGTTGGGGTCTTATTATTTTTTTTTATTATCATTATTATTATAATTATTATTATTATTATTATTATTATTATTATTATTATTACTATTATTTCCTTAGTTCGGTATGCTGTTATCATTCTGTTTCCGAGTAGTCCTGCAGTCGTGGGATGTTCACTATTCCCACGTTGTTGTTGAATGTTGCATATAGTTTCGTTTGGATTGGGACATCAGCAAGAGTTGACAGTGACTGGACTCTGTCATTCAGAGCTCTTGATTCCGGTTCTAACATTAGGAATCCATTTCCCTGGGGCAACATTTGGTGGGACTTTTTTCACGCACGAAGTGACGAATTTCTTTTCACTTTAAGGGAACATTGTGCAGCAAAAAATGGTCCATTGGTGGTAATTAGGACCTTTGGTAATCCAAGTTAAGGTCAACTTCATCTCGACATGGGTTGAGAATGGAGCAGTGGTTTATGGCTCTGTTTCGTCGGCCAGGTGATCACCCCCTTCATTGGAAGCAGGGTGGGACAATGGCTACCATGCAGAGGGCTGTGGGTTTGGGTGGGCTTCTTCTCCCTCCTTGTTGTCTTCTTTATCACTGTATTATTATTCTTGCCACTGTTGAGTGTAACCTTAGTGGGGGCGGCTTCTTAGCCAGTCGAGTATGAGGGGGGCTACGTTTAAGGGGTCTTTTCTAACCCTTTGCCCGTGTGTGTGAGAGGAATAGGGTGGACCCTGAACAGGGTTGCATAATCGTGCAGGCTGCTACCGAACTCTGCTGCCAGCTCCATCTTCGTACAGGATCTATACCACCACACTGGGCCTATACCACCTATCGTGTGGATTGTACCTCCTACGTAGGGGGTCCCAAAGACCACCATCTCCTATCCCTGACGTCACACGTCACCGCCGAGGGACAGAATTATTAAGAGGAAGGACGAAGTCATTATTAGATAACTGGAAGGATTTTTTTTTTTTTTTTTTTTTTTTTTTACAGTGATCGAAGATACTGACAGCCTCAGTCGCTACATCACACGTTCCATCGTCTTCCCTGGTGGGATTCGATTCCAGGAGGCACAGCGAAGAGGAGGGACCACGAGGAGGAGAAGGAGTAGGTAAGACGAAGTTAGTCTTCCTCCAAGACTAGAATAGGCCAATTCTAGAACAGGTCGACACAAATATAGCGTTAGAACTGGCCAAACTTCCAATGTACTTTTCGTGAATATACGGGATGTTAACATTTGTAATGACCAGAAAGAATCAAAAGAAATTGTAGAGACGAAATGGATTTTAGATAAATTCTAGTATTATTAAAGATACATTTCTTGACGATTTGAATTTAAACCATGGTTTCTAAAAAACAGATGATTCCACTGTTAATTTTTTTTTTTCTCAACACCTAGGAGCGGATTTATTTCAGGTCATGTCAATCGGGTTTCGTCATGGACAACATAAGCCTTGCATTAATAGCTTCCTTATTCTATTTGATTCTATTTTCCTTCGCAGTCACCTGGAGGCTAATAAGCATCCCTGTCAAAGAACAATGATTCCATTTGTACTTACAAGCTGGCAACATGGAAAGATCAAGCAAACAAGAGGAACGCAAAGAAGGGAGGTGGGTGGCGAAGGTAGGAGAGGGGGGAGGGCAAAGAAGGAGGGAGGAAGGGAAAGGAAGAGGAGAGAAAAGTAGATGAGGGTAAAGAAGGTGAGGGAAAAGGAAGGGAGGGGAGAGGAGGGGAGTGGAAAAGGGGGAAAAGGAAGGGAGGGGGCGAGGAGGTGAAGGGAAAGGAGGAAAGGACAGGGAGATAGAGGAGAGGGGACTGGAGAAGAAGGAAAGGGAGGGAAAGAAAGAAAAGGGAAGGGAAAGGAAGGGAAGGAAAGGGAAGTAAAGTAAAGGAAGGGAAGAGAATGGAGGGAGAGGGGAGGGGAGGGGGAGGGAAAGAAAAGGAAGAGTAGAGAGGGTAGAAAAGAAGAGAGCAGGAGTGGGAAGGGGCGAGGACCAGAAGGATGAGGAAAAGAGGAAGGGGAATTGAAGGGCGGGAAAGGAAGGAAAGTGAATAGAAGAGAAAGGAAAGGGCAGGGGAGCGGAGGGTAGAAGAAGAGGAGGGAGTTCGGGGGGAGGGGAAGTGGATGGAGCAAAGATCAAAAGTTGGAAGGGAAGGAAAGGGTGGGGGAGGAAATAGCACGGTAGGGAAAGAAGGGGAATGAAAATGGCAGTAGGGGGAGGGATGAAGAAAGGGACGGAAGGGAAAACAAAAGGAACAGAAGGGAAGGGGAAAGGGAGGGAGAGGAGAAGGAGAGGTAAGGGAGAGAAGGGGGGGTAAAACAGGAGATGAGAGGGGAGGGGAGAGGAGGAGGAGAAGGGAAGGAAGTGGAATAAGAGGAGAAATCACTGAGTGGGGAAGGATGGGAGGGGGTGAAGGAAAAGTGGAAGTGGAGAAGAGGTGGTGATGTGCGTTATCATGCCTCAAACTCCCAACCCCTCTTTTTTTTCGGTCCTTGACTTGCCTTGGGGTGTCAGCGCCAAGTCAGGGTGAAGCGGCATAGCTGTCCTCATACCATATAGAACACCCGAAGAAGGGGGAGGACGAAGAGAAGAGGAGGAAGAGGAAGATGATGATGATGATGAGGAGGAGGAGGAGGAGGAGAAGGAGGAAGAGGAGGAAGAGGAAAGAGATCGCTGCGATCCCCGCTAGTAGCCTGTTTGTTACACCCTCGTCGTTTTGACATTTTTAAACCTCTCTCTCTCTCTCCGTTTCTTTCCCTCCTGTCTTAGTCTCTCTTGCCCATCTCGCACGTACTCTCCTGTGCACAAATATGCACAGCAGCGTCATAAGTATTCCTTTCTTCCTTTCTTCCTGTAAAGGGTGACTGACATCCTTTGTCAGTCAATAGAGTGTCTCTCCTTATCACTGCTGCTGACGACGCCAATTAATTTGTTGTGGCTGAGATGATCCAGGGCGAACAACTAGCCTCGTCAGCTAACGGAATAAGTCCTGCGCAGCAAAAGGGTTAAACATACCTCGGTAATTATCTTGCAATCCTGCAGTACACTCGTTCTGACTTCGGCCAGGCGGTTCTAGTCAGTCGAGCAAAACCCTCTCATGGGCGCAGTCCAAGGGTCAATATAATACAGCGTTTTGTCCCATACTTAGGTTTATGATGTTTTGTCCCTTACTTGGGCTTGTGGCAGTTTGTTGCGTGCTTGGGTTAGTGGCGGTTATTCGCATGCTTGGGAGTGCCTTAAGATCCTTTGCTTGTATATTTAAATTTGGGCTCAACTCTTTGATATATAATGCCTCTAAGATTGGGAGGCATTTATTGTCTGTACATATATCCAAAATCTCTGTATTTTCTTCTAGCATGTTTCTTGTCAGGGCTATGTCATGTTCAGTTCTTAGGTGATTTTTAGGGGCTCCTGATGTAAGGTGGAAAGAATGGCGACGGGATAACCTTATTGTCGTTATGCCAATATAGGTGGAGGGGAGGGCTTCGCAGTTCCCTCTGGTACATTTGAACCTATATATTATATGTGACTTATGATGTTCCTTTCTCTCTTGGTGTGGGCTGTTCTTAAGTAGGAATTTATTTTTTTTTTTTTATTTTTTTTTTTTTTTGCTTTATAATAAATCACTAAGTTTATTATTTTCTCTAGTTTGACGTTTTCTTGAAATTTTGTTTCATTATGCTTTCTCCTTCTTTGTAGGATGTTCTAAATGTGGATTTATGGTAAATGTTAATTTCCTCCATGTTATGGTTATTATCAATATCTTTGTACCAGTCGTTCATTATCTTCTTGGTCTGGCTGTTACGGCACTCCCAAGCATGCAAATGACCGCCACTAACCCAAGCAAGCAACAAACGGCCACAAACCCAAGTATGGGACAAAACATCATACACCCAAGTATGGGACAAAACGCCACAAAACCAAACGCGCGACATACCGTCATAACCCGAAGTCGGAAGTTCTCCTAAGCATACGCCAACCCGCCATTGCCCGAGCTACCCAGTGACCTCTCCCAGTTATCCAGTAACTTCCCCCAGTGAAGAGCAAGTATGAACACAAAAATACAAAATGTAATATCACCATTCTATTCTACGAACATTCTTCCCTAACCACAGAGGAAGAATGTCTACTGAAGAAGGGTCTTGTAACCACAGTCGCGATCCAGCTATAATGACTACCTATAGTGAAGTCGTACACCACCTTTCAAAGAAAAAGTCATCTCTATCTCCTGCCTTCTCCCTTCTTGTTCAACAAATATTCCTCTTTCTGAACGCACTATTCACTCCATCCATCCATCTCATCCTCGGTCGTCTCTTCAAATTCACTACCTCAACCTTTACCTACCACACCTCTTTTACTAATTTTTCATTACTCATTCTTTCCATGTGTCCAAACCATTCCAATAATCTTTCATCAGCCCCATCTGCCATCTCCTTTTCCACTCCCGCTCTCCTCCTCATCTCCTCGTTTCTTACTTTATCCAACCTAGTAACCCCTACCATACTTCTCAGACATTTCAACTCAAACACGTTTGAACTTTTCTTCTCCGCCTCTCTTAAATTCCAAGTCTCTGCCCCATACAATTCCGTGGGCACACTCACTACTTCATACAACCTCCTCTTTGTATCCATTCCCAGTTGCATAATTCTCACATCACTTTCTTTCCCCCAAGGCATTTACTTGCTTCTTTCAATCTACAAATTCCCTCCACCTCCATTCTCCCTTTCCTGCCACATGCAACCCCAAATACCTTCAACTTTCTCCTATCACATATCTTTCCAAACTCCGTCACTAGCTTCCACACCTCCTTTGCTAATCTTCCATCACTCATTCTTTCCATGTGTCCAAACCATCCCAATAATCTTTCATCAGCCCTATCTACCATCTCCTTTTCCATTCTCGCGTTTCTCATCTCCTCGTTTCTCTCTCTATCCAACCTAGCAATCTCTACCATACTTCTCAGACATTTCATCTCAAACACATTTAAACTTTTTCTGTCTGCTTCTCTTAAAATTCAGGTTTTGCCCCATACAATACCGTGGGCACAATCACCACTTCATACAATCTCCTCTTTGCGCCTATTGCCAGTTGCCTATTTCTCAAAACTCTTTTCAATCCCCCAAGGCATTTACCTGCTTCTCTCAATCTACTGTTTCCTTCCACCTCCATTCCCCCTTTTCCTGCCCCATGCAACCCTAATACCTAAAGCTATCCACATCCTCCAGCCTCTCTCGTTTCAGACTTACTTCCAACTCACTACCACCATCCTCTACCATTGTACATCTCATCCCCTTGCTTTTACTCACATTTACCTTCAACTTTCTCCTATCGCATACTTTTCCAAACTCCATCACTAATTCTCTTAATCTCCCCCCTGACCCCACCACAAGCGCAGTGTAGTCAGCAAACAACAACTGGCGCACTTTCCTCTTTTCTCCATTTTCTTTAACAACACCCAGTCCCCTGCCCATTATTCTCGCTTTTACTTCCCGCACCACCCCGTCCATGTACACATTGAACAGCCATGGCGACATGACATAGCCCTGACCCAGTCCCACCCTTACCTCAAAGCACTTGCTCTTTCCACTACTCTCGTAAAAACTCTTGACTGCTTTTAACAGCTTTCCCCTCAATCCCATATATCTGCAAAACCTCCCACAATGCCTTCCTGTCTACCCTGTCATAAACCTTTTCTAAATCCATAAAGGCTAAAAAACATTCTTATCTTTTCCCAAAGCTTTCTCACCTATCTGCCTTACCTCAACAACTTGATCTTTGCAACCCCTATCTTTCCTAAACCCACACTGATCTTCACAAATTACCCCCTCTGTTTCTCTCCTAATCTTTTTAATTAAAACCCTTCCATAAGCCTTATCAATTACACTCTAAAACTACTACACTCTGAAACTACTACGCTCACAATAGTCCCCTTTTACCTTGTAAAGCGGAAATACATAAGCACTCCTCCATTCCTCTGGCACTATACCCTCCCTTAGACACACATTAAACAACCTCACTAGCCAGTCCACTATTACTGTACCTCTATTCTTCAGATACTCCGCATGGCACCCTTCCAATCCAGGAACCTTATTTGCACCTCATGTTTTCTTATTTCTCCTCTATTTTCCTCCCCATCACCGTCATTTCCTTAGCGCCTCCCATACCACCACCAATCCCTCCCTATCCTCCTCCACATTCAACAGCTCTCAAAAATGCTCTGCCCATCTTCCCCTTACCACTTCCTCTTCCTTCAAGATCTGTCCATCCGCGCCTTTTACCTTTTCTTCTCTACTTGACTCACCTTCCCTTCCTTTCTTGATTTTCTTCTAAAACATTTTTATTGCTTTAATAAAATTAATTCTCTCATACCCCTCCCCATTTTACATATGCACTCCTTTTTGCTCCTTTTATATTTTGTTTTGCTTCTCTTCTTTTTTCTTTATACTTTTCATAATTTCCTCTCATTCTACTTTGCAACCAGTCCCTGAATGTTCGCTTCTTCTCTTCTACTACCTTCTTCATTTCATCATCCTAGCACTCACTACCCTTCCTTTCATTCCCTCCCATCCTTTGTGTTCCACATATAATCTTTGCACTATATTGTCACTTCTTCCATGAAACACCTTCATTCCTCTTCCACACGTACTTCCACTCTATCGTTTACCACCTCCCACACTTCTCTCAGCTTCTCCTTGTACTCCTGTTCCTTTTCCTTCTCATTGAAAGAATTTACTCTAAGCACCTCCCTACTTTCCGTCCTTTTCCTCTTTCTCCATCAACCCTTCACTCTCAACTTACCTTCCACCAAAAAAATGATCTGATATTCCCCCACTCTCTCCCATAAGCATATGTACATCCAAAACTCTTCCTACTCTTTTCCTGGGTACCACTATATAGTCCATTAAAGCCCTATATACCACCCTTCCATCAACTACCCTCGCCCATGTGTACTTCTGCTTGACTTTTTTCCAAAACACTGTGTCAGCTGTCATCAACTCTCTAAATACATCCCCACCATCAATTCTCCTCTATGATTTTTTCCTGGCACTTCACACTTCTCAACCACTCCGGCTATTGGTTCATCTCCTACCCTAACACTGAGATCTCTCAGTACTACTATATTGACATTTCTCCTTATATCATCTATACACTCATTTAAACCCACCCAAAAAGCCTCCCTTTCTTCTACACTCTTCTCAGTACCAGGCCCATATGCACTTACAAAGACCCACATCTCCCTTCCCAGTTTCACCTTTATCCATATTAACCTTGAAGAAACCTCCT
>NC_134809.1:38254061-38259061 GCF_046742065.1 Oratosquilla oratoria | reverse complement strand
AGTTCACCATTACTGTACCTTCCTTCTTCAGACACTCTGCATGACGCCTATCCAATCCAGAAGCTTTACTTGTTCTCATCATTTCCAGAACGATTTGCACCTCATTTTTTCTTATTTCTCCTCCATTTTTCTCAACCATTACCGTCATTTTCTTAGCGCTTCCCACTGCTACCACCAATCCTTCCCTATTCTCCTCCACATTCAACAACTCTTTAAAATACTCCACCCATCTTCCCCATCTTCCCCTTACCGCCTCCTCTTCCGTCAAGACGGCATTGTATGGGGCAGAGACTTGGAATTTAAGAGAGGCATAGAAGAAAATTTTAAATGTGTTTGAGATGAAATGTCTGAGAAGCATGGTAGGGGTTACTTGGTTGGGTAGATTGAGAAACGAGGAAGTGAAGAGGAGAGCAGGAGTGGAAAAGGAGATGGCAGAAGGGTCTGATGAAAGATTATTGGGGTGATTTGAACACATGGAAATAATGAGCGATGAAAGATTAGTAAAGGAGGTGTGAAAGACAGAGGTGGGGGGAGTGAAATTGAAGGGACGACCGAAGAAGAGATTGACGGATAGGGTGAAGGGGACAATGAGAAAGGGGGGGGGGGGAGTTTGTTGAGCAAAGAAGGGAGAAGGCAGGAGATAGGGATGAGTGGTGAATGATTGTGTATGAATGATAATGTTATGCAAGGAAGGGAGGGATGGGGGATTGGGGATAGAGGGTGCTTATGTCGGAATGATATTTTGACCCAGCCCGAAGAGATTTCTCCCCGTCTTCTCTTTTTCTGCATAAGGGAACGGAGAAGGGGGGGGGGGGGTAGCCGATTAAGTGTAGCGGTCTTGCTGTTGATGTGCTGTGCCTTGCTGCATTGTGTTTGACCCAGTTGGTGGATGTAGGAATAAACCGTCATACACGATGAGCTGAGATGAGAGAGGTGGGGTGGGAAGGGTGGTAGACCGGAGTGAAATGAGTGGGAATAGGTCCGTGCCTCTGACTTAGCTGGTTTTGTATGCGGCGCAAACATCACCCCTAATCTGCTCCACACAGACCAAAGTCTGTACTCCTGTCATTAACCTTTCCTGTATTGTTATATGCGTATGTGTATATTGTGATTATGTTTTGTATATATTGAAACAGTGAATGTTGTGCAATGTTATTTATATTTTTCGCCAACACACACCAAACTGGTACAAAAATGGTATATACTGAGACTTCTTTGGGGGGGTGAAGCAATCATTCACGATTTTTTTCAATTTTGCTAAGGAGGAGAAAAAGGAGGAGAAAGAGGAGGAGAAGGAGGAGGAGGGAAGGGAAAGAGGAGGAAAAGGAGAAGGTAAAGGAGGAGTAGGAGGAGGAGCAAAAGGATGAGGAGGAGGAGGGAAGGGAAAGAGAAGGAAAGGGAGAAGGTAAAGGAGGAGTAGGAGGAGGAGCAAAAGGATGAGATGAAGGAAAATGAGGAGAAATATGAGGGGTAGGACGATGAGCAAGTGAAAGAGGAGGAGGAGGAGGAGGAGGAGGAGGAGGAGGAGGAGGAGGAGGAGGAGAAGGAGGAGCAGGAGGAGGAGCAGCAGCAGCAGCAGCAGCAGCAGGAGGAGGAGGAGGAGGAGGAGGAGGAGAAGGAGGAGGAGGAGGAGGAGAACAAAAATGAGGAAAAGGATGAGGCGAAGGAGTAGGATGGGGAGCAAGAGGAGGGGGTAGATCTAGGAGGAGAAGAACGAGGAGATCTATGGGAATAAGACGGAGGAGGAGGAGGATGGGAATGATAAAAGAAGGAGGAAAAGGAGAAGGAAGAGACGAAAGAGGAGGCGAAAGAAAAGATAAAAAATGAGGAGGAGGACTAGTAGAAAGAGTAAGGCGAGGTGGAAGAGGAGAAGGAGGAGAAGGAGGAAAAGGACGAGGAGGAAGAGTGCAGATGAAAAAGTAGGAGAAGCAAGTTGAGGACTAGGACGAAGAGCCAGCGCAGGAAATTCAGGAGGAGGAGCAACAGGAGGAGAAGGAGGAGGAGGAGCAACAGGAGGAGAAGGAGGAGGAGGAGCAACAGGAGGAGAAGGAGGAGGAGGAGAAGGATGAAGAAGATCGAGGAAGAGAGGAGGAGATGAAGGAGGAAGAGGAGGGGAGAAGGAGGAGGAGGAAGAGGAGGAGGGGTGAAGAAGGAGGAGGAGGAGGGGAGAAGAAGAAGAAGGAGGAGGAGGAGGAGGAAAATAAGAAAGAAGATGATGAGAAAGAGGAGGGAAGGAGATGGAGGAGAAGGAGTTGGAGGAGGAGGAGGAGGAGGAGGACAAAGATGAAGAAAAGCAGAGGGTGCAGGAGGAGGAAGAGGAATAGGAGGATGAATAAGACGAGGAAAAGGAGGAGATGGAGGAGAAGGGATTGGAGGAGGAGGAGGACAAAGATGAAGAAAAGCAGGAGAATGTGCAGGATGAGGAATAGGACGAAGAACAGGAGGAAGAAAAGTAGGTGGAAGAAGAGGAGGAGGAGAAAGAGGAGGAAGAAGAGGGGAAGAACAGGAGGAGGAGGAGGAGAAGTAAGAAGAACAAGAGGAAAAGGCGGAGGAAGAACAGGAGAAAAAGGAGAAGGAAGATAAGGTAGATGAAGAGGAGGAGAGAAAGATAGAAGAAAAGGAGGAGGAGGAAGAGGAGATTGAGGATGAAGGGCAGGAGAAAAAGGAGATTGAGGATGAAGGGCAGGAGAAAAAGGAGAAGGAGGAGGTAGATGGATGAGGAGGAAAAGGAGAAGAAAAGGGAGGAGGAGGAATAGAAGAAGGAGAAAAAAGAAGAAGAGGGGGAGGAAGAGGAGGACGTGGTGGTGGAGGAAAATTAGGAGGAGAAGAAGCGTCAAGGGAGGAGGAGAAAGAGGTGAAGTAGAAGGTAGAGGAGGAGGAGGAAGGGGAAAGGAGGAAGAGGAGAAGGAGGAGGAAGAGGAAAAGGAAGACCTGGAGTTGGAGAGGGAGAAGCAAGAGGAGAGTTGGAGAAAGATGTGAGGAAAAAGGTGGAGGAAGACGAGGAGAAGGTGGTGGAGGAGAAAGAAGAGAAGGAGAAAAAATGGGAAGAGAAAAAAAGGAGAGGAAAAAAGAGGAAGAAAAAAATGTGGACGAAGAGAAGGAGATGAAGGGGGAGGGGGAGGAGGAAGAAGAAATGGAGTAGGATGAGAAAAAGGGAGAAGAAAAAAGAGGAAGATAAAAATGTGGACGAAGAGAAGGAGATGAAGGAGGAGGGGAAGGAGGAGGAAGAAATGGAGTATGATGAAAAATAGGAGGAGGAGGAGGAGGAGGAGGAGGAGGAGGAGGAAGCAGAAGGGGTAAAGAAGGAGTAGGAGGAGGTGGTGGATGAGAAAGATGGTAAGAAAGATAAAGTAAAGGAAGAGGAAGAGAAGAGTCAGTAGGAGTAGGAGGAAGAGGAACTGAAAAAGGAGGAGAAAGAAGAGGAGAGGGAAGAGGTATAGAGGAAGAAGCAGGAGGAGTAGCAGAAGAGGGAAAAGGAGGAGGAAGAGGAGGAGGAGGAGGAGGAGGTGGAGGAGGAGGAAGAGAAGAAGTAGTAGGAGTTGGAGGAGGAGGGGGTGAGAAAGGAGGAGAAAGAAAATGAGGAAAAGGAAGAGGAACAAGGGAAGGAGCAATGGGAGGAGGAGGAGGAGGAGGAGGAGGAGGAGGAGGAGGAGGAGGAGGAGGAGGAGGAGGAGGAGGAGGAGAAGAAGGAGGAGGAGGAGGAAGAGAAGAAGTAGTAGGAGTTGGAGGAGGAGGAAGTGAAAAAGAAGGAGAAGGAAAATGAGGAAAAGGAAGAGGAACAGGGGAAGGAGCAATGGGAGGAGGAGGAGGAGGAGGAGGAGGAGGAGGAGGACGAGGAGAAGGAGAGGGTGGAGGTGGAGGAGGAGGAGTAATAAGGAAAGGAATAGAAGGAGAAAAAATATTAGGGCCAGTGGGAAGAGAATGAGCAGATAAAGTAGTGAGATAAGTATGAGTGAGGGCTGGAAGAAGTACAGGAAGCGGAAGACGAAGAGGAAAAGTAGGAGGAGGGTGAAGAGGAGAAATAGGTGGAAGAGGAAAAGAGGGAAAAGGAAGAGAACGTTTAGGAGGAGTATGAGCACATGAGAAAGGAGGATGAGAAAGAAAGGGTGGAGGAGGAGGAGGAGTAGGAAGAAGAGGAGGATAAGAAAGAAAAGGAGGAAATGGAGAAGAAAGGAAGGAGGATGAGGACAAGAAAGAGGAGGAAGAGAAGGAAAAGGAGAAGTAGGAGAAAGAATAGGAAACAAAGAAGTAGAAGCAAGAGGAAAAAGAAGAGGAACACAAAGGAAGAACAAACAACAGCAGGCCTACTGGCCCTAACGAGGTTGTTTGTATTAACTAAACTAAACTACAATTAAGAAAACAGGGTAACTAGGCGATAGAAGATGAACTAGCACTACTGCTACCACTATCCTATCCAATTGCAATTAAATGCCGGGTTGTCATATCTTTTACTGCAAAGGATAATATTTTATTTGCGGATTAGATTCCAAGTATTTACCTAAGCGATTTTTAATTGTTGTTATTGTGTTACTTTCAACGACAGTGGAAGGTAACGAATTCCATACATTAACAATCCGGCTAAAGAAGAAGTGCTTACTTTCGTTCGTAGAGAATCTTTACCCAATTTAGAATCATGACGTCTTCTTGTATTTGATTGGTCTAATAAGAAGAAATCTTTGACATTGACGTTGTCAAAGCCTTTGAACATTTTAAAAACCTCAATCAAATCTCCTCGCATTCTTCTTTTTGAAAGTGAGAATAAGTTTAGACTTTTAAAGAGGACAAAGAGAAGTAGGAGAAGGAGGAAGAGGAGGCGAAAGAGGCGGGGAGGGGAAAGGAAGATAAGAAAGTGGAGAAGGGCAAGGAGGAGGAGGAAAAGGAGGAGGAGGAGGAGGAGGAGGAGGAGGAGGAGGAGGGGAGAAGGCGGGAGAAGGAGGGAAAAGAGAGGGACATGGATAATTAAGAAAAGGAATGGGAGAAGGAAGAGGAAGAGGTGATGG
>NC_134809.1:38239061-38246561 GCF_046742065.1 Oratosquilla oratoria | reverse complement strand
CCACAATACTAAGACACACTAACCATAATATCAACCCTGCTATCATGTTTTTCTAAATACTCAATATATATTTTGTTAGCCCATATACCCAATATCACATTAACTTAATTTAATTCTGACTAGCACACCCAGCAAATATTCACAACTCAGTAAATTCCACCCACACCCCCAACCCCACCTATCCACAGGCAGACTTACATGCAGCTACCAAAAGCCAACAAATAATAAAATAAACGAATCAAACACCAAGGAAAGCACAACGACAAAATCCCACAATGAACAAACCAACACAAGCACTAAATATTCCTCCCACGAGACGTAAAACGTCGTGCGTCTCAAAAGGTGAACATGGTACTAACGACCCCTTACCAAACCTATTCCATCCATAAGAATCCTCTCTACCTTCCTTCAGATCGTGACGACCCAAGAATAATACACGCATTCACAAATATAATATATAACGTTACATGAACAATCACATTTCAATAATACCAACCTCATTAATTGCAAACCATCTCCAATATACCTTAGTTTAAGCTCAAAATTAGATTGCACGAACTCCCATGATTTTCACCTTACCAACTCATCTTTGACACGATATAAATTTGACAAACCCCACCAACATACAGAAAGACCTCACACAAAGTTCAAGAAAGCCACATCCTCAAGATAAAATAACAAAACTTTCCTCAGAATATAGCCGGTAATTATTCACAAAACCTCGACATGACACCCACAAAACAAATATAAGCAACATTAATTTCTCACGTAGTGAAACAAAAAAAATAATGGATAGATAATAAATAAATAAACTTGTGTCCCACCAATTAATCAATACAGATATATGATAACAAAGAGGCCAATCAATTTCATGAAACATTACGATATGTTACATATTTCTCACAGAGACAACAAAAAACAATTCTATATAATATTATTACAAAAATAAATAGGCCAATCCATTAAAAATAATCCCAAACTTCCACACTATAGTCCTACCTGAACAATATGCAATATAGGAAAACTGATATCACACACACACACACACACACACACACATACACATACGCACTGACATCTACATGTCTCATACATGAAAATGTGAAATCTCACAGAAAAGAGACTACCAGTGAAGTGTAAAAAGTGACACACTGTAAAGTTCTCGTTGAAATAAGAAAATAGTCCTCCCTTTATAGAACGATGTGAATTACGTAAAAGTCCGATGCATTTTTTCATATATGCTATTATATTTTAGATGCTACAACAAACATACACCTTAAAATAACTTCACACACAAACTAACAAATACTGATTTTAAGGATGTCTTACATTTATTAAGCTATGATACCCAGTGTGCTACCCGATTCTTATTTGAACTACTTTAAAAACGGAACTAAACATCTCATTGAATATAGATCCCGAACTACAGTAACAGACATATTCCCATACATTCTCATTGACAAAGAGAATCGATATTGACAATCAAAGTGATATAGATTTTTAGTGCAAATACATTTTACCATAGCTTGCTGAATAAATTTCAGGATATGATGATATACGTACACCCCCTCCCTTTACTAAGATACGAGGACGTACCTCAAAGAGGTCGGGGAGGCAATGTATCCATATACCAATACCAACCATTACGATATATCACAATATCAATCTAAGCTTAGGTATATACAGGCTTGATAATTTCATTTCAAAGAAAATTGCTACATGTTATCCTGCCCGAACATTTGGTCCATCTGTGACCTGAGGACTGTTGGTAATTTTCTCAGACTTGTGTGACTCATCTTTCCGTGTTCCCTAAAATATTTTTACTTCTGTACTATATATACTGTCTGTATCTCCTTTACTGTATTCCCTTGATGATGTCTTAAATAGACAAAAACGTTCGGACTACGTTTCTTATTTACCAGTGTTTTTTCTGCAAATTATATTCACGTGTCATTTGTGAAATACTTTAAATATATATATATATATATATATATATATATATATATATATACATATATAGATACATAGATACATACATACATACATACATACATATATACAGATATATATATATATATATATATACACATATATATATATATATATATATATATATATATATATATATATGGCACTAGCGGATGTCAGTGCTTGACAGGGTCTGAGATTCTCTTTCTAATTGGTAATACACTGCTTTCCAATCGTTGTAGTGACTAAGGAATCTTCTAATGTAGGCGCGGATGGTTGAGTCTTTGTATTTTTGGAGACATTCGCGTATACGGAAGATACAAAGACTCAACCATCAGCGCCTACATTAGAAAATATCAATTTGAATATACAATCCATAGACCTGGAGGCACTTCCCAGTGTGAGATCTAAGCTCCACGGTAGACTGAACATAACTGATGACGTCATTCAACAGTCGACCAATGAGAGAGCAGTACAGTCCAACAGCGCTAGCTCAGTCCGCTAGCCAATCAGAAACCTCTAACGGAGTATCAGCCCTCTAAAATGAGTATATGAACTATCAATTTTGATTAGACATTTACTTACATGCGCCGTGTGGTTATACCACGAGCCAGCTCGACCGGGAGCCCTAAGTTGAATCGGACTAAGCTCAAAAAGGAGACGCTGAGAGACATAATCCCTTTCGCCAGCACTACCGCTGACATGGTCCAGTCCAACAGTAGCGCATCCTCCTCAGAATGCGAAGTACTTACCCCTAAAGCTAAGTTTCCTTCCAAAAACTCCCTTCAATAAGTAAGACTTACTGAAGCCAACTATTCCCATGGATAGATTAGATTTATGTGTGTTTTACCAGAATGTCCAAAGCTGGACTCCACAACGTACCAGTACCTTGTTAGGGATTGCCAGACACGGTCCTGATGTCATTTGCTTGACTTCGATGGGTAATCCAGCCCCTGACTCTCTCCCCATGATCCAAAGTTTCAACATATGGAGTCGGGGTCTTGCTTTGCACTCGGGCGTCTGTATTCTAGCCAGGAAGTACCTTCAGGCAACAATACTTGATCACTTTCACTATGAGAAGATGCTCGTGATCAAGTTGAGCACTAATCGCGGTCCCGTCCTCCTCTGTACCCTCTACCGCACTCCCCGTATCCCCTTCCTCCCCTTTGTTGACATTGCCAAGGTGATATCATATAAGGTTCCAACGTTCTTCATTAGCTACTTCAACTACAGACATGCTGACTGAAGCTCCGGCATGCACATCAGCAGCTCAGTGAGTCGGCAACTGCACTCTCTTACTGTACTTCACCGGCTGAAGTTCCTACTCCGGACTTTTCCACATTCATAGGACATGGAATGCAGGTTAAGCCCGATTTGATGTTCTCCAACAGCCGAGCTTTCTTCCTCAACTCAACTATCTCACCCGGTGCCTCCACCCTCTCCGACCATATACCCTTAATCCTTCGCATCTTCATCTCACCCATCCTTATCCCCAGTGAGCCTCGGTCACCCGACAGTCAGGCCGACTAGAAAGGTTTCAAAAACACTCTCATGACATACACCGACACAAACATGAACAACGCTCCACAAGCAGCGATAGAACAGGAATGGCGCTCACTCACGAATTTTATCAAAAACGCGGTGAAAAAGCACATTCCTAGAACAAAGCACCGCAAGGTTGCCACGTTCATCGCTTCAATGCGCACTAACAGACTACGTATTACACTACAGAGCAGAATTACAGACCTATTACAAGCATTCCCAGAGGCCCGTGACGCTATCCTACAAAACATGCACTGGCTACAGAGGAGCCTGAGGAAGTCCCTCTACATCGATTCACATCATGAGGAGGAGCAACTGATGGCTTTGCTCTCCGGCGCCTGTGCGACGGATCCTTCCAAGTTCTGGAGAACCATCAAACGACAGCTGGAGGAGTGCTCTGTCTCTCCACCCAAGGTCATCAACCATCTCAACAACTCTGCACACTCCCCCCAACACCAGGATGACCCTCTGGCATCAGCATGGAGTGAGGTCATTAAGCCCCATCCTGTACAAGGACCACATTCCTTTAGCACCATGCACAGTGTTAACTCTTTCATGAACAGCTGTATTGACCTCATTCCCGACAAGACTGTTGATCTCCCTCAGTTAGGTGAAGATGATCCTCTTATCTGTCCCATCGTTTTGGAGTTAAAGAGGTTATCTCGGCTTTAGAATTGAAATCCCCTGGCCTTTCAGGCATCGATGCAAACCTACTCAAACGTATGCCAGACAACATAATCTCACACATAACGACACTAGCATCTGGGTACTTCCCACAGGTTTTCAAGGCCTCCCATACCATCCTCATTCCCAAACCCCAGGAACCCGTCTCCTCCCTCCTTTCATACCAGCCAATTTCCCTTCTGGAGTACTTTGGTAAGATGTTTGAGCACGTCCTCTGCCGCCGCCATACCGGGTACCTGGATACGGAGAATGTGCTGAGGGATTGCCGGTTTGGTTTTCGGCCGCGGCGCAGTGCAAACGACGTTATATTCATGATCACTCATTGGGTTAAAAGACCGCCAGACGGTCGCCCTGGTAAGGCCATTTTGGTTTGCAAGAAGGTGGAGAAGGCATTCGATACTATCTGGCATGTAGTTCAGTACAAATTGTACCACAATTTCGACTTTCCCCTGCCAATCACAAGGTTGCTTTGCAACTACCTGGACGACAGGACAATAAGAATAAAGTGGCGGGGTTATCTGTCCTGACCTTTTGTAACGAAGACTGGAGTACCGCAAGGATCAGTCCTTGCCCCCACTCTGTACAATCTACAGACGAATGACCTGCCAGAGCCAACTTACCCACGCAACTGAGCTCTTACTCTTTCTTATGCGGACGACACTAATCACATTAGTAGACGCAAAACGCTGCAGGGAGCGTTACACGTAATGCAAAACATACTAGACGGGGCACACGCGTGGGAGCAACAGTGGCGCATTAAGACCAGCGCGTCGAAATGCAAAGCTGTATACTTCCTCTGCAAGCAAACCAACAGAACAATCACGAACACTCCTCTAAAAATAAACAACGCAAACGTCCCAGTGAAAGACCATGCCTGTGTGCTGGGCAGCACATTGGATAGTGGCCTTACCTTGACCCCACACTTCCGCTAACAGGGGGTGAGGGCTAAGGCAGTACTGGGAAGACTAAAATGCTTCACAACTGCAACACTGTCCACCAAACGTCGATTGTACCTAGCCCTAGTCAGACCAATTCTATGCCAGTCCCCGGGATTGAGCCAGCTTACATGTCCCACTAAAAACTATGACCATCAGAAGGTTCAGAATGCCGCTGTCAAGCTCATTACAGGTTCACGATGGAGCGACTTAAGAACCGCTGAGTCCCTGCACCGAGTTTTCAACATCCGTCAACTCAACCAACACAAACACAAACTTCAGATGAGATACCTAGAAAGATTGCACGCCAAACACAAGCACCTAATACGACACATCACACCTAGACCACAAAGTACAGACTATTTGCTTCTTCTCTCCCTCGTGCAGTGTACACGAGAAATCGTGTATAGTCGCACACATCAATAGCATATCCACTCACCAGTTTTAACTGATCGTGACCTGACGTGCCGCGATGTGCTGGGTTCTGTCTAACCACCACGGACATGAGTCCGTCTATATCCAGCGGCAAGCGTGAGGAAAGGTAGCAGATTCTCAGTAGACGTGCTATGGCTGGCCGGGTTCAGTCCTCGCTGGTTATTAATATCATAATGATAATGAATAACAACAACGACAATAATAATAATAATAATAATAATAATAATAATAATAATAATAATAATAATAATAATAATAATAATAATAATAATAATAATAATAATAATAATAATAATAATAATAATAATAATGATAATAATGATTATCACAATACTAATACTAATGATAATAATAATAATAATAGTAATAATGATAATAATAATAATAATGTTGATGGCTCACCCATTAATTATCAGGCTGTATGTACACACGCTTAGAGGCAACAACCCTCTATGCGTAGCATACACACACAAGCATATCGCAAACAAAAACACGACTACATGCACAAACATCTACATAAACTTTTCCTCCTACTGAAATTATTTTCATTTCTAACTTTCTCTCCTATTGCATCTTCTCATAGTTTACCTACCACTAAAAATATTTCCAATTTTTCTATCTTTCCCTACGACTAAGCCTCCTACTCCTTTTCTAACTTTGTTGAACGAGGTTAAAATGAATAGATGTCCCTAAGTAACCTCACGGTTACATGCAATGATTCCTACCTCCAACCCCAAGTCTCGTGCCCCTCCAAAGCCACGACCCCACGAAATAAATATTCCTAAATCGGCCGGTGGCAATAGCCCTCTTTTATACACAACTTTCTTTTTGTTTTCATACAGACATCTCTTCCCCTCCTACAACTACCGATCCGGCGCGAGTGGGTGGTCTGTCCTAGTTAGTCTATAGTCCACTCACATTCTGAGTCCCTACACCGAGTTTCCGACATCCGTCCACTCAACCAACACAAACACAAACTTCACATGAGATACCTAAAGAGACTGCACGCCAAACACAAACACCATGAGGTTTGAAAACGCGTTCTGGCCAATGCTTTACTTCGGTAGCCGTGTCCAAAGTACTATACAATCAATGTCGTATGGAGATATACGAAAACTTCCTGTGGAAGACAAAATACACTCAGAAAAAGAGAAAAACCGGATAGAAATATCTACAACAAAAATATTGCCATCATTTTTAATCAAACATGCCAATGAGAAAATCTGCCCATATACAATATATATATATATATATATATATATTAGAAATAAACGCTTTCGAAACCGTGCCCAGATGACGATTCAAGTTTTGCACGGTGGTAGAACCCTAATGGAATACAATGAAGTGAGAACATGTGGCATCAAGAAGAATACCGATTTAGCACAGCTTATGAATATGACATCACTGATAGTCTGGGATGAAGTTGTTATGGCAAACAAGAACACTTTGGAGGCATTGGATATCACTTTGAGAGACATAACCGGTAACGACGCTTTCATGGGAGGAATAGTGTTTGTGTGTGCTGGGGACTTCAGGCAAATTTTACCTGTCATTCGAGGTGGTGGAAAGGATGACGAACTTGGGTATTGTATCAAGTCAAGTGGCTTTTGGGAAGACCTTATCAAAATCGAACTTACCGAAAATGTGAGGCTGAAAACTACAGACCAAGAAAACAAGAAATGTGCACGATCCTTATTGTTGTTGGGGCAGGGACATAGTGGCCCTACTAAACTGCCAAAAAAATTCGGAATAATGACTCGGAGTCGGGAAGAATTACTTGGTAAAGTTTACGGGGGTCTCTCCGATAATGCGATAATGTTCTTAACGAACGTTTTTTGGAGAGTAGGGTGATAGTAAGCCCTACAAATAACGACGAAAACGCAACCAACGACATTGTGTATGACATGTTTGAAGGAAGGGAGAAAACATTCCTAAG
>NC_134809.1:38229061-38234061 GCF_046742065.1 Oratosquilla oratoria | reverse complement strand
GTCACTGTTGCTCCCATGCGTGTGCTCCGACAGATATGTCCTTCATTACGTGTAAATCTTCCTCTTGTGTTTAATGCCTAGTAATGTAATTAGCGTCGTCCATATACAAAAGGGTAAGGGGCTGGCTGCGCAGATAAGCCGGCTGTGAGGGTGGGGCTAAGGACAGAGCCTAGAGGCAAAGTCGAAGTAATGGTACAATTTGTACGTAAGACCTTCGTGCCAGTTTCAAATTCCTTCTCCACATCGTTACAAACCAAAATGGCCGTTCCAGGGAGACCGCCTGGCGCTCTTAGGACCCACTGTGTGATAATTGAGATAACGTCTTCATCACCCCGCTCCGATCGAAAACCAACTTACAGTTTCTGAAAACATTATTCATCTCCAAGTATCTCGACTGGATTTATATATTACATTTCCAAGGAATCGGGAAAGGTGGTTTTGGTCCCATGAATGGGCGCTATATGCTCATTGCAGTGGTGTATCAAGTACTGGGCGGTAATTTCCGATTAGCACGCCTTCAAGCATTTCAATTTTCTCATACAAGTATACTTGACCATAATAGTTGTGTTCAACTTTGGATCGTTATAAGCTTGCTTTCAATGTATGACTTTATTGCACCATTCTGCAAAAGAAAAGTTATTCTTTCTGATAATATTTGGGTCGTGTATCTTATATACTGATCGTTACAAAGTGTTCCGTCATTCTTTTGCCTGCAGGAGTATTTATACACAATGTTACTTTGTTCATCTTTCTTTTCTGACAAATTGTTTTTCATGACTAGTACTGGAGATCTTGGATTTCTGCACAATATGATAAATGTTAAGGAGGAATCCTCACTACTGGATTTCCAATTCCTGTGAATGATATCAAGGAGAACTTTTAATCGGTTTTGTACTCTTGTGATGTTATGTCTTGATATTATACACTGACTTTTTTCCCTCGTGGTTCCCAATTGTCGAATTTAATAGCATTAACTTAACATTTTTATTCTTTGTGTATTTTTATTTATTTATTTATCTATTTATCTATTTATTCATTTTGCATGTTACTGTTATAGTAAGTAGATTGCTTGTTATTATTTGTCGTATTCGACAAAGTTTCTGATGTATGGTGTAAAATTATATTCTATATTACATAAAATCCTATTTAACACGTACTTTTCTATTGTTTTCTTATGTGCCTTATCAAATCTATATGTACAATTCAAAATTATGCGTGGTCTACCTTTGATCGATGACGAGTTTTGAGCTAGATTACAGCAAAGTAGCTTCTCATCGGTGTCTTTCCCGAATATATATATATATATATATATATATATATATATATATATATATATATATATATATATAATATATGTGTATATATATAATATATATATGTGTATATATATATATAATATATATGTGTGTATATATATATAATATATATATGTATATATATAATATATATGTGTGTATATATATATATAATATATATATGTGTGTATATATATATATATATATATATATATATATTTCATATTCGTCACACCACTTCATGCAACAACTCAAGTACCAAGCGACTTCAGTCAAGACGCATAGGACCCTCAGGCCGACGAGAATAGTCTCAGCAATACTGAGGCAACTCCACGCTGCCCCTCCACAACTAACATAGCCAGTCATCATAAGTACCAAATAATGTACATCTACTAATTTGTTCTAATCATTCTAGCTCATCTCGTCCTGAGCAGGACGAGAGTCTACCCTCCACCCTCTTCCACCGCCACGACCAACGGCGAGAACTTGGAACATCGCGTCGGTTGAGCGTGGCCACACACACACACACACACACACACACACACACACACACACACACACACACACACACACACACACACACACACACACACACACACACACACACACACACACACACACACACACATTATATATATACATATATATAAATATATATATATATATATAATTTAATAACTGAAGCATTGAACAGAATCAACTTACTAAAACGTAAAATAATAAATACACGCATAAGTGAATCTACAACAAAATCTTTAAATCCGCAGAGATCAACCCAGATAACTATACATATCAGCCAACAGCTATATACAAACAAACAAATAATAATAGAAAAACTTTTAGTACATAAATAGATAGGATTCAATATATAATATACAAATTCACAGAAAACTGCGAAAGAGAGAGGTGGGTGGACCATGTGTACCTCGACCAAGAAAAAAACATTTGATAAAATACCTCACAGTCGTTTTATGTGGAATTTGGAGCACGTTGGAGGACTGACAGACAAACCACTAGAATGGATGAAAGATATTTTCAAGGAATGATACATGAAGACAGTAGTAAAGGATAAGATGTCAAAATGGAAAGCAATAACGAGAGGAGTTTCATAAGGTTCTGTGCTGGCGCCAATAATGTTTCTTGTCAATGTCAGTAACATGATGAAAGGAACAACAAGGTATGCCAACATGTTTGCAGATGACACAAAAATCACGAGAAGAGTGAATAACGAGGATGACGGTAGGCTATTGCAAAAATATCTAGAAACTATTTTTGTATGGAGCAAAGAATGGGAAATATAGTTCAGTACCAAAAAAATGAGAAGTACTGGAAGTGGACAATGGTGGCAAAAGACCCATCGCAAAAGCAAAAGAGAAAGATTTGGTAGTGTTTCTAAAGAGTACTTCGCCATGCGGCAGTAACTAAAACACCTTCCGCTATCATCCTACCACTTCGGTACGAAGATCCCTACGTAGGCGTCCTGAGGCGTGAGTACAGTAGGTACACGAGGATGACGGCGATTCTTCGAACTGGTTTGATTACGTTTTCTGTGTTTATTATTACTCACAGTAAAAGAGAACGAGTAATACAGCAGTGACTTTATATTTTATAATAATTTGACTTGTACTGAAGAGGTTAAAAAATCATACATCTTAAAATACCTCCGCTTTCCAGGCGTAAAAAAAAATCCCTTGCTTTTCACACGATATCTTGACACAGTTCCTGAATGATTTTCCATATAATGACAAAACATATTGCAAGGCCCTTCTCAAGAATGTGTGAGATTCTGTACTACTCAGACAGTTCTCATCTCTGAGACAAGATTCCTTCCTTCAAGCACCTTGAAAAAGAAAGAAATTTCCGTTTTCGTTTCGTGAAACGGAGAAGCTATCGTGCCTTGTGGTCAAAACCAAACTCCATTTTCCCTTCCTCACCTCTCCAGGTACATCACCACGAAAACACTGGAGCCGGTACCACGCCATATAGCTTGCTGATTCTAGTCTACAGTGGCGTTGGGATCAGATCCTCATGCAAGAGCACCTACTGTACTATAATTTTCATGAAAATTAGGACTATATAAATCGGAAAACAGAAGGGCTACCTAACAGGCCTACATATCAGTTGCGAACCTGCCACCACATGAACGATGACATCATACTCTGAGTCACAGAGGCATGACACAAGCCAATTGTAACCCATAAAGGTTATATCACACCACACATGTAATTATGTTGTTATACTGTCATTGCACGATTCAATAAATTCATTGCCTCACTGTCAACCTCCACGGTCTCGAAACCCCTAAACATCATGTGACTACTCTTCAACATTCCTCCACCTGCATACCTGCACCACTTCCACCACCTTTGTTACAAACATAACGTCTTCCGAACGTGTTCCCACGTCCTTGCAACATATGGTGACCATCAGTACACCGACTCTCACACATTACAGTTTCTGAAATTCCAATTATGTCATCACGTGACTTCCGTCTCACTAGTTGTCCCTATCCACAATGTTACCCCCAAAGACAAACAACCAGTCTTGCCACAGAGCTACTATCACCACAACACCACAGAGGTCTTAACGACTACTACTATCGCCGCCGCCGCCGCAACCGCCTCTTGTGCCACCTCAGTTTAGATGAAGCGTGCACACTATTCTGCACTGAATCCGCACGGACGCTGCTCTGCTGCTCTGTCGCTACAGGCCTCATCACTCCCTATTTATCTAAATGGCTTGGATATCTATCTACTTTCTCTGTCCACCCCTCTCTCCCCACCCTCTGTCCTACCTATCGCATCACTAATGGCGCGGGTTGATTTGCCCACAGCTTTCTTTCCTAGTTGTCACCATCAAATGCAACGAAAAAAGGCTTCGTTTATCCGTGCGTGTTTATCTATATCAAGGCCACCTGCCTGCCTTGTCACGCCGAGGCATCTTCTTCATTTCAAAGCTTGAAAATGACTGTTCATCTTATCTACCCTTCCGCACGGCTTTGCCCATCTACCCAATTAATCAGCCTCCACTTCAATAACCACTCTGTCTGTCTGGTTGTTTGGTTGCTTCTCTGTTTAACATTCACTCTATGTTTTTACTAAGGTGCGTTGTCTGCCTTCCCTATGTACAACAGCCAAGGACCCCACCCATCAATACACTCATGCTATATATGAATGAATCTATCTGATAACACAGTCCTGTTTCCAATCTGCCCCTGTCCCTGACTCCTTGCCTCTCTCCCTTCCTTCGAACCTTATCGTTGCAGCGTGAATTTTTCTCGGCTGCATGGAATATCCTCTCAGCAGCCAGAACATATGTACAAATCGTGAATACCTGTGAAAGGGTTCATTGAGAGCCAGGGTGAACCGTTTCGGTGCGACGCCCTTCGGCTGAAAAGCACCGCCTGACGGCAGCTAGAACAAAAATTTACGTGAATAGCAGTGGAGAGGTTAACTTCCTACGAATTGATCCTACCACATCCATTGCTTTTCGCAAATAATTGTTAAGTGTCCAAAATATCATCCATCTACCTCCCCTCCACCTTCCACTCTTTCCTACTACTATTATTTATACTCCTCTTTCTCCTTCTCCCGGAGGCTATCGCCATCCTCTTCACATGACATGAGGCACACAAACTCTTGCCACAGCCTCCGCAAACACAACCCACCCACTACACTACATGGCAGAACACCTACATATGCCAAG
>NC_134809.1:38219061-38224061 GCF_046742065.1 Oratosquilla oratoria | reverse complement strand
ATGAGGACGTGAACTGCTACATGAGCTTCTTTGCCGATGACGCCAAACTGCTAAGGAAAATAGAAACTGATGAGGACTGTGAAGCACTGCAAGAAGACCTAAATAGGGTATGGAACTGGAGTCAGAAATGGGAAGTGGACTTTAATACTAAGAAGTGTAGCATAATGGAGTTTGGAAAAAGCAAAAACAGAATATCAGGAAAATATACAATTGGAACCAAAGAAGTAAAGAAAGTAGGATCCGAAAAAGATTTGGGAGTAATTATCACGAACGACTTGTCCTATGATATACAGATTAACAAAATTGTCGGGGAGACTTACAACTTGCTAAGATCAATAAAAGTGGCGTTTACATACTTGGACGAAGACATGATGAAAAAAAATATTGGTTACATTGATAAGGCCTAGATTAGAGTATGCAGCGACATTGTGGTCCCCCAGTACCAAAAAGAATATAAAGAAAATAGAAAGAATCCAAAGAGCAGCTACAAAAATGGCACCTGCACTTGCAAACCTATCATACGAAGAGAGATTGGCTAAACTGGAGTTACCGACACTGGAGCAAAGAAGAGAGAGAGGTGACCTATTGACCATCTACAGAATCATGAAAGGCACAGAGGTACTCGATAGTGAGAACTTACTTAACTGGGACAAAAGAAACACAAGAGGACATGGAAAGAAAATAAAAAAACATAGCTATAGAAGAGAACTGAAGAAAAACAGTTTTCCTCATAGAGTTTTGGACACTTGGAACAAACTGGACAATGAAATAGTATGCGCAAAAACCATTCATGAGTTTAAAAACAAACTAGACACTGCAAGATACAAAGGCGGGACAACACGAGCATAGCTCCCCTTCCCGCAAAATACAACTAGGTAAATACAACTAGGTAAATACACACACACCTAAACACACACACATACACAAACACATATGTTAGAAGATTAGAGAATAAGTGACGGGACCTAACGAGCGTTGCTTCTTTCCTGTGTACTACAATCAGGTAAACACACACACACACACACACACACACACACACACACACACACACACACACACACACACACACACACACACACACACACCTAAACACACACACATACACAAACACATATGTTAGAAGATTAGAGAATAAGTGACGGGACCTAACGAGCGTTGCTTCTTTCCTGTGTACTACAATCAGGTAAACACACACACACACACACACACACACACACACACACACACACACACACACACACACACACACACACACACACACACACACACACACACACACACACACACACACACACACACACACACACACACACACACACACACACACACACACACACCTACACACACACACACACACACCTAAACACACACACATACACAAACACAAATGTTAGAAGATTAGAGAATAAGTGACGGGACCTAACGAGCGTTGCTTCTTTCCTGTGTACTACAATCAGGTAAACACACACACACACACACACACACACACACACACACACACACACACACACACACACACACACACACCTACACACACCTACACACACATACACACACCTAAACACACACACATACACAAACACATATGTTAGAAGATTAAAGAATAAGTGACGGGACCTAACGAGCGTTGATTCTTTCCTGTGTACTACAATCAGGTAAACACACACACACACCCACACACACACACACACACCCACACACACACACACACACACACACACACACACACACACACACACACACACACATACACACACACTTCAACGAATGGACGGCTTAGAAGACGTTCTGAAGAAAAGTGAAGTCTGTGGATCCCAACGCAAAGAGAAGTGCCTAGTGTTTTTGCAGGGTGGGGGGGAAATTGCTCGTGGAGTAGTGGGAACGTAGGGAAAGAGGAAAAGGGGAGGGATTACTGAGGGAAATGGAAGGAAATGAGGAGGGAGTAGACTTTGCCCAGCCAGACAAGCGGAAGGTAAACAAAAGACTTAGCGAGGATCAAATGTCTAATAAAAATGTAAAGATTAGAAGTATAGAGAGGAGCAATACAGAAGAAAGTGACGAGAATATGTTCCAGGGATTTAAAGAGGGTGGGGGGGACACAACCCCCCCCCCCCGACTGATAAGACTAGAGGAGAGAGTTGATAAGGTGATCGAGGACTTGGAGCGTAAGTTAGGTAAAGTAGACTCCATTTTCCAAAGAATTGAAAGGTTGGAACAACTAGAGAAGGCTAACAGAAACTTAACTGAAGAAATAGAGGACCTAAAAAGACAGTTAGGAAATGTAAAGGAGGAGAATGAGAAATTGAAGAAGAATAGTAATGAAAACAGAGAGAAAATAGCTACAGAAGCTAAAAATTGGAGAATAACTCAAGAAGGGAATAAGGTTTCATTCACTGACATAGTCAAACAGCAATTGAAAGAACATAATGAAGACTCAGTTATTAAAGTGATGAGACAGAAGGAGAATATAGTAAGAGAATTAGCTGACAAAAAGAAATGTATAATTATATTAGGAATGGAAGAGAAACATAACCCAGATAGAACCGCAAGAATCAAGGAGGAAAATGAAAGAGTAAGCAGTTTATTAAAATTAGTCCAGGAAGATGAACCAGAAATTATAAAGGAAATTGAGGAAAAATTCAGACTCGGAAAATATAGTACAGATAAGACCAGACCAATTAAGATTAAATTCAGGTCACAAACAACAGCAGAGAAAATTCTATCCAAGACAGGGAAACTAGCAACAAATGATCAATATAAAAAGGTATGGATAAAAAGAGAAATGAATAAGGAGGAAAGAGAGGCAGAAAAGCAGAAAAGAATTGAAGCTAAGGCAAAAAACGAGGAAAGAACGGAGTCAGAGAAAGAGAGATTCTATTGGAGAGTAGTGAACATGAAAATAAAGCAGTTCGACATACTAAAGAAAAACATAAGGGAAACAGAGAATACAATGGAAGTGGCAGAAAACTAAGAGTGTCTTACACAAATATAGATGGATTGATAACAGGATTGAATGAACTGAATGATTATTTGAAAGAAAAAGAACCGGACATAATGGGAATTGTAGAAACAAAATTAAAAGGCCCACTACCACCCAACAGTGTAGGACATGATACATACAATTATTGGATTAGAAACAGAGAGAAAAAACAAGGGGGTGGAGTTATGTTCCTGACTAAGAAGGATATAAACGTGAAAGGTGTCATATATGGAAAGAATACAGTAGAGATGATTATGATAGAAGTGGAAGACCGAGATAAGAAGAGCAGAAAATAGGTGATCAATCATGTGCCTCCGAAAACAGCCTCATGGGAGGAGAGTGAACATAAAAGTATGTTAGAGGACACAAAGATAGCATTAACTAAAATAATGGAAGACGGAGGAAGAATAGTTATGATGGGCGACTTTAATTGCAAAGAAATCTGCTGGGAAGAAATGACAGTAAAGAGTGGTGATGACTCATGGGGAAATGCTCTACTTGAGATGATTACTGACCATTCAATGACACAATGGATACAAGAGAACACTAGGTATAGAAATGAAGAAGAACCATCGAGGCTAGACTTAATAATTACATCTGAACCTAGAATAGTGGACAAGATTGAATATAAAACACCAATAGGTAAAAGTGACCACATATTGATTGAACTGGAACTTAATGAAGAAAAATATATGAAAAGAAATGAACAATATAGAAAAGGAAGAATGATGTATGAAAAAACAAACTTTGATAAAATAAGAGAATTCTTCCAACAAGAAAACTGGGAAGAAATATACAAAGAAGAAACAACAGTGGAAGAGAAATGGAATATTTTGACAAAAATTTACAAAAAAGGAGTGGAAAAGTATGTCCCAAGACAAAAACAAGAAAAAGAATATGTAAAATGCTGGTACAACAAAAGTTGTAGGGAGTTAAAGGACAAAAGAGACAAAGCCTGGAACAGATGGAAAAAAGACAGAAGACCTGAAAAATGGAAAATATATACTGGTTATAGAAATGAATATGTACAAAAGTGCAGAGAGGAAAAAAAAAATATGAAAAAGATGTTATAGAAAAGTGTAAAGATCAACCAAAACTATTCTACAGATTTGTAAACAATAAACTGAAAAACAAACAAGACTTAGAGAAATTAAGACAAGGAGGAGTTGAATACACTGAGGAAATGGAAATGGCAGAAATTATGAACAAACATTTTAAATCAGTGTTTACAAGGGAAAATATACAACCTGAAGAGATTGAGTGGAAAGAAAAAGTCCCCCCTATGGAAGAAATAGAAGTAACAAAGAATGAAATATTGACACACTTGGGTAATTTTGATGTCAGAAAATCGCATGGGCCAGATGAAATAGCAAACTGGATTCTGAAAGAATGCAGGAATGAACTGGCAGACAAAATACATAGCATAATAAGCAGTTCCTTAAAAGAAGGAAAAGTTCCAGAAGATTGGAAAAAAGCAAATATAGTACCTATATATAAAGGAGGAAATAAAGAAGAACCTACCAACTATAGACCAGTCTCTCTAACAAGTACAATAGCAAAAATATGTGAAAGAATTATCAAAAGTAGATGGGTAAAATACTTGGAAAAAAACAACGTACTAAATCCAAGGCAATTTGGATTCAGACAAGGACGATCATGCGTCACCAATTTAATATGTTTCTATTCAAGGCTAATAGATATAATACAAGAAAGAGATGGATGGGCTGATTGTGCATTTCTAGACCTAAAAAAAGCTTTTGACAAAGTACCACATAAGAAGTTGCTTAAGAAATTAGAATCTGAAGGAGGAATACAAGGTAAATTGCTAAATTGGATGGAAGACTTTTTGCAAGAAAGAAAAATGAGAGTAGTGATAAGAGATCAGCACTCAAAATGGAATGAAGTAATAAGCGGTGTCCCGCAGGGAACAGTTCTGGCCCCAATAATGTTTGCTATATATATTAATGATATGGATGAAGGAATTGAAAGCTATATGAGCTTCTTTGCAGATGATGCAAAA
>NC_134809.1:38189061-38204061 GCF_046742065.1 Oratosquilla oratoria | reverse complement strand
AATAAAGTTCATTGGCCCCCAAGAGTTGAACTGCAGCCAGGAATGTTAAATGTTCTCAGACAGCCTCTAGTAGATTCGAAAAAAGTTTTATTACCCCCACTTCTTATCAAGCTAGGGTTAATTAAACAGTTTGTGAAGGCTTTGGATTTTGGAGGCGAAACTTTCCAAGAAATTTGTCTCATGTTTCCCAAGCTATCTGAGGCTAAGCTCAAGGGTGGTATATTTGTTGGACCCCAGGTAAACAAAATGTTGAAGTCGGAGAAACTGGAAAGAGCGATGACGAAAGTTGAAAGAGAAGCTTGGTGTTCATTTCGTGATGTAGTTCGTGGATTCCTAGGAAATCACAAGGACCCTAATTATAAACAAATAGTGGCAAAGCTTATTAAGAACTTCAGGAAACTTGGTTGTCGTATGTCCTTGGAGATACATTTCTTGCATTCTCACCTAGATTTCTTCCCCGAAAACTTGGGGGCTGTCAGTGAGGAGCATGGCGAGAGATTTCATCAGGATATCGCAACTATGGAAAGAAGATATCAAGGACGATGGAATACTGCTATGATGGGAGATTACATATGGTTACAAGTCAGAAAAGACGAAAGCATGCATTCTAGAAAATCTCGATCGTCAAAGCACTTCTAATCATGAGAAGAGTCATCAAAACACTTGCAGTGCAAAGTTGTGTTGTTTATTTTGTTCTTACTAATATTGTAGCTCTTAAATACACTTCATATTATGAAAAAAATACTAGATGTTGTATAATTATCCTTAGAATGCTAAAGTAGATTGAATCAATTAACTACTGTAGAGAAAGGTTGCGTATATAACAATAAAATATAAAATCAAGAATAAATAAAGAAATATCGATGTTACGTCAAAACTAATGTGATATTTGGATTCAGTGACACGAAATACATATATAAACATGAAAAAATACAAATAAACAAAACATGTGTTACATTGTGTTATTCATGAATCATTACTGTTGCTCATAATGCCAAAATTCATTATTGCCTATTGCAAAATCAATGTATAAATATATTTGCCTATAGGGTGCAGCACTTACCATGCAATTTCTTTTATTGTAAATAAAAGGAAGGAACAAAATACATTTGATCTAACTGCCCAGTGCCAGATGGTGGTGCGTACAAGATGGACGTCGAAGCGATTCATTTCACCACCACCTCTCTTCAAAATCCATCAAAATCTATCTGTAGGTGCACCCCCGAGAGGCTGGTACTCCGTCTCCGGACCGGGAAGGTTCCTTCTGTCAATTTCGACTATTCCTCCCTCCCCCCTATTTTTACGCACAAGGAGAGTTGTCAACCAGTAACTATTCCCCTCCTCCTCCTCATCTTCCTACGGCTGCTGGTGCATAAGAACATAAGAATGAAGGAGACTGGAAGAGACCATAAGGCCTACACTAGGCAGCTCCGTATCCATCACCACCTGTCATCCCCATCCATAAAGTTGTCTAATCGTTTCTTAAAACAACTGATAGTTTCAGCGCTTACTACATGGTTACTAAGTTTATTCCATTCCTCGACCACCCTATTAGTAAACCAATTCTTGCCTATTTCCTTCTTAAATCTAAATTTGTCCAGTTTACAACCATTACTGCGAGTCCTGCCCTGTTGTTTTAATATGATGACCTTGTTTGCTTACCGGAGAGACCAGTGGAATGGGCCGACGGGTTTCCAGTCAGTGAAACTCGAGAAAACAGTTACTGTGCTACCTGAGCCCATATTCTTTTCGGGAACTCTTGCACACAATCACCTCAAAATAGCCTTTGCTGTCGCTATCAAGTCACCCCACAAAAATTTCCCCGCAATCTTCTCTTATGAACCCCTTCTTCCGATCCCCTGGTTCCAATTGCATTTTGTCATGGGGCTGACAAGCAACACCCTCTACCTCCTCCCCCTCAAAAAGAAGAAGAAGAAGAAGAAGAAGAAGAAGTTGAAGAAGAAGTTGAAGAAGAAGAAGTTGAAGAAGAAGAAGTTGAAGAAGAAGAAGAAGAAGAAGAAGAAGAAGAAGAAGAAGAAGAAGTTGAAGAAGAAGTTGAAGAAGAAGAAGAAGAAGAAGAAGAAGAAGAAGAAGAAGAAGAAGAAGAAGAAGAAGAAGAAGAAGAAGAAGAAGAAGAAGAAGAAGAAGAAGAAGAAGAAGAAGAAGAAGAAAAACGTACCCTCAGGCTTTTCACTACGGAAGCCAAACCGTGATTGCGAGAAAGCAACAGAGATACCTTGATACGGGAGCGCCGTTACTCCCTCTTTGTTATTTGACTATTATCATTACCATTCACGTCGCATTTGGGTAACCATGCTGGTGGCCCCTTCCCTATGTGGGGTGAGCACAGCGGATCCTAAATAGGGCTGCTCAGTCGTATCGGCTGCTGCCAAACTGTGTTGCTCCCTAATCCCTCTACAGAGCGACCATGAAGCCTACATCCTCTAAGATGTGGGTTGTGACTAAGAGTTTCTAGAGATCAGGCACCACTTGGATGTAGTAAGCCATCAGATGGTTTCCCTTCAACTTGCTTTCAAATCCCGCTTCGAGGTCTTGCCTCCCCTTTCTTCTTAGGCGCGAGACGAGAAGGAGAGAGCTGAAAGACATTGAAACAGGATCATAGGAGGTGTGAAAACCTTACACCCAGGGTAGGGGAAGGTAGGGGAGGGGAGAGGAGGGGAGAAGAAAGGAGAGGAGAGAAGAAAGGAATGGTGAGGAGAGGATTGATGAGGAGGTGAGGGGAAAGGAAGGGAGGGAAGAGTGGTGAGGTAAGGGGAAGGAAGAGTAGAATAGAGAAAAGGAGGGAGCGGGAAACAAAAGGGAGAGGGGAGGAGGAGGTAGGAAGGTGAAGAAAAGAGGTTATTTGAGTGAAAAAAAGGAAAGGGAGAGTTAGAAATGGGGAGGGAAAAGGAAGGAAAAGGGGTGAAGAAAAGAAAAGGAAAGGGAAGGGAGGGAAAGGAAGGGGAAGAGAAGCGATGGGAAGGGAGACCATCTGGTTTGTCTTGAGAGGAGAGAATCTTAATTGTGAAGGAGTGGGCGAGCGAGCGAGCGTGCGTTGGTGAAGTAAGCGACTTTCTCCCCAACCAAAGGACAAAAGAGACTCAAGGAGGGACACTGCACAATGGTATAACTGATGATTAGCGCCGAAGAGGAATAAAAAGAGGAGGAAGAGGAAGAAGAGGTGGAGGGAGAGCATTAGAAAAGAGAGAAAAAAGAAAAAAAAATTAACGGAATGAAGGAACTAGAGTGAGAGGCGAGGAGGTAAAGTGAACTTGGGAAAATCTCGGCGAGAAAAGGCCTACAAACGATATCCCCAATCATATCACATTTAACAGGACCCAGAAAGAAGAATAAGAAAATAAAAGTGAGGAGGACCACGCAAGTCGAAAAAAAAAAATGACAAACACAGTGTCCTCTGCTGCTCTACGCCACGGCCGAGGAGGACCTGCAGCATAGGTATGAGATTCTGACTCAGGAAAGAATGATAAAGCGAAGGACGATGGATAACGAGCAAAGGGGAGGTGGTCAAAAGGGAGGGAAGGAGGGAAGCAGGGACAGGCGAGAGAGAGGGGGAGAGAGAGAGAGAGAGAGAGAGAGAGAGAGAGAGAGAGAGAGAGAGAGAGAGAGAGAGAGAGAGAGAGAGAGAGAGAGAGAGAGAGAGAGAGAGAGGTGAGAGAATGGGACAGTGAGGGAGAAGTTGAATTTTTTATTCTGTGACAGGGAACGCGGTAGGTCAGTCGGTCGGGACCCATTTGATGTAAAGGAGTCCAATATTCCGAGGAATACGAGGATCGCCTGATGTTTGTCACAGAAAAAAAAAAAAAAAAAAAAGTGAGGCACTCCGGCCAAACTGTTATCCGAAGCCTACTTTAGCACGCAGCAAGAAAACGATGAAGAGTTCTGCCCCACTACTTTAAACGGGGTCAACACGAATGCCGAAGTCGACTAGAAACCTCTTCTCCATCTTCCTCCTCACTCTCCTCCTCTTCCTTCCCCTCTTTCTCCTCCCGAGTCAAGGCAGGTGATTTCATGCCGATTTGGTGTTTTGTGCGCGAGAGGAAGCACTTCCACATTTTCTTGGCGGCTCCTTCCATCAAATGCGAGAGCCAAGAGCCCAGTTCCACGAACCTCAAGTGGCGTTTCAAAGGAAGAGCATGCCGACAAGAGACATTTTGGTCCATAAATAGGTCGGATGCAGAAAAAAATCAATAAAATGAAAAAATTAATAAGTAGATAAATAGATAGGTAAATGACTAAATAACTAAAAATATAATGATAAATAATAAATAAACAAATAAGTAGCAATAATTTATAACAAATAATTAATGCATAAATAATCAAAACAATAAACAGATAAATAATAATAAATAATAAATAAAAAAATAAATGGCAGGCTTTACAGCATATTGTTTAGGTGTATATCTAAACTCTAAAGTAATTTTAAAACTTCGAACTGTACTACATTGCACAGCCTCTGCACAAAATTTATCCCATTCATTGACTACATGGCTAGCGAAATTGTTTCTATTCACATCCAAATTAGATATACTTTTTGACAGTTTGGGACCATTATTTCTTGTCTGATTCGCATTTACCCTCTCGTGCGCTGTATTGGATCGACCAGTACTATAACTGTGACCAATTTTTTTTTTTTTTTTCTTCGACATCTTCTCCTGGGTACAAAGATTACAGTTATCACTGATTAATTGGGTCTACCACTTGCCCCAGCTGATCCAGCACACGAAGTAAAGGTGACGGCAATGGCTTCGGCAAACACGCACCTCTTGGTCTCTTCCTCTTCGACGGAAAGCACCCCTTTGCCTCACCGTGTACAGGAAGAAAAGATCTACTGTAGTTACTCCTCCACTAGGACAGGTCCTTTGCTTTGTGATGGCCATCCCGTTTCGGGAGTACTAAAGCTCCAGAGCCTGTGCCCTTCCCACCGGCCAACGGCTCCCAGCTCTCGGTAAATGCAAAACGGTCGAGGGTAGTGGCGTGTCGTCTGGCTTAAACTGCTCCCCCATGAGCCCGTTAGGTCTAATATTCTTTTTGTAATTAGCTTCCACATACCCCGATTAACCCAGCTTCTACGTGTTGACGAATTCTATATATATTTTTTTCCGGTGTCTTATAGGCGATTTCGCCCTTTCCTCACTACATTTGCTGCCAGACGATTTTATCCAGTCGAATGACCCTCCTCCCTTCTCCGGTTCCCTCAAGGCAGCGCGGTGACAAGGTTATAAAACCTGTTTTGATCACTTATTTCATCACTGTCGTCAACCCCTTCAACACGGTGACGAGAATGGAGAGAAAATGCGCACAGATGAAAAATAGTTCCTTTGGGTGAGGCAATTTTAATCAGTAGAGGATCGAACTCCGGGACAAAAGGGGATGGACGAGGGGGGATGGGGATCCCTATCGATCGACATCAGCCCGTTTTGGTCCTGAGTCAGATCCTGTCTTGATAAAATCGCCTCACCGACCTTAAACCCAGATCAATGCATCTAAAACAGACGCCGATGGGTATCCAACACCTTCAGGAGGAACTTGTTCCAACATTGCATTATTTGTGTGGGACTCCGAACACGACATTTGAAGTCCTTCGCGATCGCGAAAGATGGTGCCGCAGCCACTGGGAAGAATCAGTGCCCGGTGAGAGCAGCAGCCAGGATCAAAGGAAAAATACCTCTCCTCGTCCATGCTATGAGATAAAGGGGTAAAGAACTTTGCTACTGTGGTCGTCCCATTAAGAAGAAAAGGGTTTGAAAATGAATAAATGGTAAATCCGAGCTAATGTTCAGCTCCAATACTCGAAGTAAAGATATCATATTCGATGGTGTGAATCTTGAAGAGTTGAAGAGTATAATGCAAAAATGGCCTAAATATCATGAGCAATAAATGAAAAAAGTATCACAACTGGAAGGAAAATGTTTGGCAAAAATAGGTACATCATGGACAAATCTTTGCCTTTGTCTCAAATGTAAAGATGTGCATGATCCCACTTATGATTTACGGATGTGAAACTTAGAAACTAACGACGGCGATGGAGACGAAGCTGACGAGTGCATGGGGAGGAATGTTGGGAAAAGCCCTAAGGGATAGGTACATGTCAAGTTAGGCGGGAGAGCAGACTGCAGTTAAAGATAAAGAAGCGGAATTAGGAAATGCAAGCCGCCGTGGGAAAGGAGGACGACGACGCAAGGGGCAAGTGGGTCAACCAATGTCCCCTCTATTTTTTTTTTTTTTTTTTTTTTTTTTTTTTTCCGTGGGACGACGACGCAAGGGGAAAGTGGGTCAACCAATGTTCCCTCTATTTTTTTTTATTTTATTTATTTATTTATTTATTTATTTATTGTGAGCGTGCGCAGACATTTGCTTGTGTGCAAACTTTGCCTTCTCTGAAAAGTATGTGCGTACCCATGCGAGTCACCATTCCCTTTGCAATGGAACCGATAGAGTTAAAAGAGGAAAAAAATATATTGGTTTGACGGTTGGCATGTTACCATATCTTTAGAGAATTTATAAGCTGATGTTTGGGTGGAACTTCTTTACTGAATGGATTTTAATTTCATTTGAAAACCTTGTATGCGCACATTTTTTTCTTTATGTGCCCTACTTATATGTGCGCGCGTACATGCGCACAGCTTTAGGGGAACGTTGGGGTCAACGACTAGACATCGCGAGACGAGCTCGGAAGACAGACCAGGAGAGAAAATTTTGCAGAAAAGCGCGACAGAAGTTGGCGTATTCGTGTGAGCCAAACTCCGTTACTAACTTCCTTAATCCCTCCTCTGATCCTGCTACAAGCGCAGTGTCGTCCGCAAACAACAACTGGCTTATCTTCCACTTTTCTCCATTTTCTTTAACCATCTCCAATCCCTGACCCACTACCCTTGCATCTACTTCTCGCACCACCTCATCATGTTTTCTACTGTGGTGGGGGGAAAGAATACTGCCACCAAGTCTTCCCACTTGAGTCGTAAGAGGCGACAAAAACGGGACGGGAATTAGGATTAGGCATCCTTCTCCCTATAGCCCAACAAGGGACATTCCTAAAAAAAAAAAAAAAAAAAAAAAAAAAATATATATATATATATATATATATATATATATATATATAATAATAATAATAATAATAATAATAATAATAAGGGGGAGGTCCGTAGCTGGCGAGGAGACTGAGATGCAGATTGTAATAACTAGGAGAATAAACATAGAGACACAATAATATTAAAGATAATCAATTAACTGAGATAACACGATAAACCTGAAGTACATGATACGTCTTAAAAAAGCCGACCACTACCTTGCTCCGTTCAGTCATAGCCTACTCAAAAACGAATAAATGAATAAACAAACAAATGAATGAAAAAGCAAACAAGATAAATTAATAAATAAACGAATAGCTAAGTCAATAAAGGAATAGATGAACAAATAAGGATACATGAATAAATAAATAAATAAATAGAAAAAATAGATAAACAAATACACAAAACAAATAAATGAATAAATAGATAACTAAAAACATAAAAAAAAAAAAAAATGAAACGCTAACGGTAGGGAAGTGGGCGCCCTGAAAGCAGAAGGCTGACGCCAGCGGAACCTGGGAAGGAGAGCCGCCCCGGCCCACGTGGCAGATAATATAATACACACGTGGCCAAGAGGGGAGGAGGGACAAGGGACGGCGACCGACTTCGTGCTCAAGTATCTAGTAGTGTTCGTTCATGTGCACAGTTGCTGCGAGCACACACAGACACACACACAAAGAGAGGGCACGGAAAGAAAATCAAGAAAGACAGCTATAGAAGAGATCTGAAAAAGAACAGCTTTCCTCACAGAGTAATAGACAGTTGGAACAAGTTAGATGAGAAAGTGGTGTGTGCAAAAACAATACATGAATTTAAAAATAGTTTAGATAAAATGAGATATGAAGACGGGACACCACGAGCATAGCTCCCCTTCCCGTAAAATACAACTAGGTAAATACAACTAGGTAAAACACACACACACACACACACACACACACACACACACACACACACACACACACACACACACACACACACACACACACATATATATATATATATATATATATATATATATATATGCAAAATAATCACAGGAGAAGAGAAACTTGTAGACAGTAAGTACTTTCGTATATTACATCTTCAGACTAAATGACAGAGATACAGAGTTGTGTTTAAATGTAAGTATCAGGTGGCAACCATAGGGGGGAAGGGGGAGACAATACAATGTGAGGAGGGGGATGACCTTACCTCTATCGACCTGACCAACACATAAGGCTCAATCTGGCGAAAAGATCTTGGTGACCATTTGGGTTACCAATTTATCACATTTGAAATTACCATAGCTTAAGTTTATATTTTTATCAAACGTGCCTGATATTAAGCAGGATTCTATTATATTTCTTTCTTGTAGGCTTTTTCCTTTGGCTAAAATTGTTGCCTTAGACCAATCAATATGATGGTTGTATAATGCTTTATGTTGAAATAACGCATTATTTTCCTGGGCAGATCTCACACTATATTTATGTTGGGAAATCCTTGTTTCCAAGTTTTTCCCAGTTTGTCCAATATAAGATTTGTTACAATCTTGGCAAGGAATTTTATAGACCACACCGTTGTTGTTAGGAGGGCTGTTCTTAATTAAAGTTTTCGTAAAGATAAAAAAAAATCCTGGACGATCAATGAAACTACGGAAAAGGAGATCAAAGCTATGGATATGTGATTGTCGAAATCAAGGTTGAGAGTACTGTGGATAGAAAAAAGAAAAAAAGGGAAAAACAGAATTAAAGGAAATTGTAAAAGAGGGAGAGACAGCTGAAGTTCCTGGGAGCATACTGGGAGAGAAAAGAATTTGCAATATAATGTGTTGACAGGAATGGTGAAAGGAAGATCAAAAGGAAGACAACGGTGGAAACGTATGGATGGCAAAAGAAGAATGTGTGGATGACAGTACGCAACAAGAGGTCTCACGCAGAAATCAGGAAGAGAGAGAGAAGAAGAATGGAGCTCCATGATCGTCAAAGTCTTTGAAGATATCTATGTGACACCTTGGTAAGGTACAGTAAATCTCACAAACGTCGCTTTTCCTGTATACATATACTGATAGTTACTAGAAATCCATCAAATGATGGACCATCACGACCGTTGACATAATTATAACAGTGTGTAGTCTCAAATTACGAAAATGAAAAATAAATAAATAAATAAATAAATAAATAAATAAAAATAAATAGATAAAATTAGAAGAAAAAAAAATAATAATGTTCCGAGCGCGTTTCGAATGTTCTCTGATTTTTTGGTCCAGCGAAGAACGAATAAGAAAACTAAGATTCCAAATTTCGACCCGTATAGCCCTCACTTCACAATGCTTATGCGTGCGCGCCTCGCGTAAAACACAAAGAACCCAATCAGCAACCTTCACTGCGTTCAGAGCTTTGAGCCAGGTTGTTATTCTCTTAAGATACTATTTCGGAAATAGTTCGTGTGTGACCATTGATGTTCTGAGCGCGCTCCCAATGCTCTCCGATTGTTTTTTTGTTTTTTTGTTTTTTTAACGGAGAACGAAGAAAAAGAATAGCAAAAAAATAAAATTCAACCCGCATAGCGCTCACGTCACAATGCTCGTGATTCTCTTGCGATGCTAAGTTGGAAATTGTTCATTCGTGACCGTTAATGTTCCAAGCGTGCTCTGAATGCTCTCCGATTCTTTTGGTCCGACGAAGAATAAAGAATACGAAAAGTAAGACACCAAAATTCAATCCGTATAGCGATCACGTCACAATGCTCGTGAACTCGCGCTTCGCGCGACACCTGAAGAACCCAATCAGAAACCCTAACTGCGTGAATGAATTATTGTAGCAACAGTGGTTGTCAACGGTCTGGGCAATTCACCGACAGATCCCATCAACCTGGAGATCGCTCCAAACCCTCAGGTAAGGAGAACTGTCTAGGCTCAGCAGGTGTAAGGGAGATCGGTACTTTATGATTTGATGACAAAATACAATCGCAATGTGCTTCCTCAATTTCCAAGAAAGTTAGAGTTTGAAAAAGATAAAAACATAGATAACAACAATTGATAAATAAGTGAATAGATAAATCAGTCAACCAATCAATTAACCAATCAATAAAAACAATAAATGAATAGATAAATAAACAAAAAGTAGAAAATAGATAAATAAATAGATAAAGAAATAAACAGATAAATAGACAAAATGAATAGATAGATAGATAGATAGACAAATAAATAGATAAAGTGATAAATAAAGAAATAAGTAGATAAATAAATGCAACAAAAGGCCTTTTTCTTCCTTATAAAGGAGACGGTCACCCAAGGCACGCACCTACACAGCATCTATCCCACACCTATCCATCACCCATTTATTGTCCCTTTTATCTTGTCTCCTTGTGGGTAAAAGGTCGCCTCTGCCCCACCTATAGCCCAGATCAGAAGCAATGCAGATCACAGCATCTTCACAACAGGGCCCGACATCCAGTGCTGGTTTTCCCATCTTCTGAATAAAGCAGAGAAGTCAAGCCCCCCTTCACTCCATCCACCCATCTTATTCCTGTTATTTCCCTCAAGTTCACTCCATCCACCCAAATATTCAATTTTTCTTTTTGCGAGTCTTTTTCCCAGTCTTTCTATATGTCCATACCATCCCAGTATTCTTTGGTCAACCCTAATTGAGATCTCCTTTTCCACCCGGTTCTGCCCTCACCTTCTCATTTTTCATCCTATCCATTTTCGTAACTCTAACATAAATCTGAAACTCTTCGCCTTAAATACACTTAAATTCCTTATTTCCACCTTCCTTAAATTACAAGTTTCAGCCCCATACAGTGTCTTAAGTACAACCACCCCTTCATACAGTCTTCCATTTGCGTTCATCTCTAGATACCTCTTTCTCATGATACTACTCATTCCCTTTTGACAGTGACTTCCCTCATTCTACAGATTACATCTACCATCACTTTTCTATTTCCTGCAACATAAGACCAAAATATTAAAGCTCTTCATTTCCTCTATCCTCTCTCCTTTAAGACTTACCTCCAACTCACTTCCACCCTCTACCCTTGTACATCTCATCACGTCACTTTTTCCCACACTCACTTTAAATTTCCTACTATGACATACCTTTTCAAACTCTGTCACTAACTACCTTAGACCATCCTCTGACTCAGCCATAAGTGCAGTGTAATCAGCAAATAACAACTGGTTCAACTCCCATACCCTTCCGCTCTCTCTAACTATCTCCATACTCCCAGCCAATCCATCCATGTACACGTTGAACAATCATGGTGACAAACGTTACACAACCATGGCGCAGCCCCACCTTCACTCACTCTCACCCTTCCCAACCCTAACAAAAGCTCCTCTACTCACCTAAGAACATTTAACTGTCCCTAAAAGTTTCCCCATACCACATATATCTGCAATACATCCGAAAATGCTTTCATGTTCATCCTGTCATATGTCTACTTCAGATTCATAAAAACCCAAAAGACGCTCTTAAATTTTGCATATCTGCCTTTTTATAAAAGAATCTAGTTCATGTATCATCCTCTACCTCTCCTAAACGCAATCTTTTCTTCCTAAATTACTTCCTCCGTCTCCTCCCTAATCCTTTCAATTAAAGCCCTCCTATATGCTTTTGCAACTGCACTCAATAGACTTACTCCTCTAAAACAATTACATTCATGTTTCTACCATTTCCTTTATAAAGAGTTACTGCACATGCACTCTTCCAGTCCTCCTGCACATTCCTCTCCCTCGGACACACATTAAACAATCTCACTAACTAATCCACTGCAAGAATTCCTTCTTTTCCCAAACACTCCACATGGCGCATGCCAATCCACGTGTCTTACCTGTTTTCATCACTTTTAATTCTCTTTTTATTTCATCTTTTTGTTTTTCTATTGTCCCGTCACTTTCTTCTCCCACCACAATAATTTTCCTAGAATCCCACCATTACCACTGTTATATCCATCTTTTTCTTACTGACTTTACCGCTGTTAACCTCTATCCACGTGAACAATGGGATGAGATGTGCAATACATGAGAGTGGCAGTGAGCTAGAGGAGGTGGGTAGTTTTAAATATTCAGGATAACATATAGCAGGGAATGGAGGGGTGGTGGTGGAGGTAGGCTGTAGACTGAAGGAAGCAGGGGGAATGAAAAGTGAAATATTGAGAATGAAGCTTCCAGACAACTAGGTAAAAGAATCATTAATGACCTCAAGGTGTCAATGGCTCACAACATCGAAACACTACATGCCAAAAAGCTCTTCAACTTACATGGAGGCCTGGTTAGAAATGAAGTCCCTCCCGCAGGATATGTCAACCTCACCAACTATGAACTCACACCGGCCCAGCAAGAATTTCTCAACCTAGGACTTAACTGTCATTTCATTAAGAAACCAAAAGATGAAGACAAAAGAATAGAAATGGAAATTCTTATTGACCAGCTGAACAGCCTTCAACACAGCAAGAAAGCTTCGTTTTCTAGTAACATGATTGATGAATTAATAGGAGAAGCTTCTCGGTTAAGAGGACGGTTCCGCAGCAGTATCCTAACTCCCACCTTAAAGGTAGCTGCTAAAGAATTACGTGAAGCCGAAGATATTATAATACGACGCGGGGACAAGGCCTCTGTTTTTGTCATTTTGAACAAAGAGAATTATTTCAACAAGATGGACAATATACTAGAAGACACCTCTAAATTCCTACCCATCAACCATGACAACACTGAACAACTCAAAAAGAAATTGTGCAGCTTAGTTGAGCAGATTAAAGGTACGGTAAAGTTCTCCAAGCCCATTGGAGATTACAAACCCGGTTATGCTTATGGCACTGTTAAGACTCACAAACCAGGAAACCCCTTGAGACCTATTATTTCCCAGATCTCCTCCCCTACCTATCAGATTGCTAAATCACTCAACAGGCTCCTCACCCCAGACGTACCTAACTCATTTTGCCTGTCTTCTGCTACGGATTTCATTGATATCCTCAAATCCCAAGAGAGCTTCAACCACATCGCTTCGATGGACGTAACCAGTCTTTTTACACATGTTCCCATTCAAGAAACTATCGATATTATTATTCAGAAAGTATACCACTCACAAAGGGCTCCCCTCGACATCCCGGAGAACACCCTTCGACAATTACTTCTCGCTTGTACTAAAGAAGTCCCCTTTTACTCACATCGAGGAGACTTGTTCCAACAAATTGATGGAGTGGCTATGGGACCCCCCCCTGGGCGTCCTATTTGTTAGTTTTTATATGGGAGCAGTTGAAGAACGTGTATTTGAAGGAACAAAAAGACCTAAGATGTATACTAGATACATTGACGACTGTTTCCTCTCCTTCGATGCCCCACAAGACCTTGCTCATCTAGTCCAGAAGTTCACGGAAAACTCCGTCTTAAATTTTACTACGGAATCAAGCACAGATGGAAAACTCCCTTTCCTTGACGTCCTCGTTGATATCAACGACACCAAAATTAAAACCTCCGTTTTTATTAAGGCCACTAACAACGGGACTGTCATGAACGCCAGGGGCGAATGCAGCAGCAATTAAAAAAAAAAAAAAAAAAAGTGTTGTTGCTGCATTTGCCAAAAGAGCCGTCACACACTGTAGTACCTGGCAAGATACTCACAACGAACTTGAACGCATCAGGCAACTCCTGACCAACAACGGGTTTCCCGATGCCATTATAGAACATGGTATTCGCCGAACAATGGAGAGATTCCTTGAGGGTTCGTCGAAACAACATGACAATTTGGAAATCATCAACATCTTTTATAAGATGTTCTATAATGAACAGAGCAAAGAAGAGGAGAAGGCGATTCGTAGAATAGTTAAAAACGGTGTTATCCCAGAACACAATATAAAGATTAACTTAGTCTGCTACTACAAACCAAATAAAACAGCGTCACTCATTATGAAGAACAACACAGCTAACTCCAGAGAACAGAGTGAAAACAATGTAGTGTATAAACACACATGTCAGACGGAATTGTGCATCCCTTCAAAATACTTACATTTGATTCCCCAGAACTTCTCTGGAAAAAAGGCTTTATCACCATCGTTACAATGGCGGAATTTTTGCCCACTACACAGCACAACATGACAAAAGACCACAAAAAGTACATTTAAGAAATAATAATTCAGTTATTTACCGTACAAATGATCACCACAGACTACAAATTGCAGAAGCTGTTTTAATTGGTTCTGCTGTGTGTTTAAACACAGCAGAACCAATTGATACTTCCTTCAAAAAAACGGACTAGAACACCATAGTGACGTTTCATCACAACAGTCACGGACGAAAAATCACAGCTCACTCGGTGAGGTCATTTCTCACTTGTGAATATATAGTCCAAGATGATTAAAATATTCACTATTACCACCCAGCTGAAGAAGAGGTAAGAGACCTCGAAATCTGCAGATACTGGTTCCCAGATGAATATCGGAAACTTCTGTTCCACATTGAACAATGAGGAAAAAAACGTCTTCCGCAATTTTGAGCGATCAGCTACACAGATCGTCAGAACGTCAGCGGCTATTCAATTTAACAAGAATTGTATCAGAGAGAAGATTACTCCAAGAACATGATTGATATGTGTCACACATGCATTGGTGGTGACATCATGCCTGACGTCGTAACGGTGTTCACGTATCCGTGTATTCAGGTCGCATGACGTTTCTCCGATGTAAGCTTTATCACATCCGGAGCACGGAATACGATAAACACCGGCTTTGTTTGTTCTCGTCCTCGTGATGTCTTTGATCGTCAGGTTGGTGGCAACGTCGCTGGTTGGCAACACAAGACGTTTTGCTGTGCTGCCCTGCTGCCTACGGCCTTCCCGAAACTTAGCGGCCTGTTTTCTGCATTTATTCAAAAGAAATTCTGGAAATCTTTAGTTGTAAAAAAGTCTCTTTAATAACTCTGCACCCTTCTTCTAAGTAT
>NC_134809.1:38184061-38186561 GCF_046742065.1 Oratosquilla oratoria | reverse complement strand
ATATATATACATATATACATATATAAAAATATATATGTATATATATATATATATATATATATATATTTTGCTGGTAACCACCAAGGAAATCGGAAGAAAACAGTATATCCCAAGCGCTTTCGTGTAATTCACATCTTCAGGGGAATACAGAAAAAGTTGTGTTACAAAGAGGTTTAAAAATAACAAGATTATACACTAGGAAAGGAACAGGCAAGGTGTGAGATGTCACAAAATTAAACACTAGGAAGGGAACTGGCACATTGGATTCTTGTGCTGTTCTAACACTATATTTATGTTGTTTAATTCTAGTTGATATATAGTTCTTTGCCCGTTTGTCCAATGTAATACTTTTCACAATCTCTGCAAGGGATTTTGTATATGCAACCATCAGAATCAGCGGGAGAATTTTTTATTATTAATTTCTTAAAAGTGCATGGGTTATTAAACGCTACTTTAACATTCCATGTTTTAAGTAGATGAGGAACTTGAGAAAGATTGTTACTGTAAGGTAATACTAAAAGATTCTTAATGTCAAAAAGGGGAGGGGGTTGATTCCTATAAAAAAAAAATCGCAAAAGAGAGAGCGTTATCTAAAAATGTTCTAGGGTACTTTAATCCTAAACCTAGGTTAACAATAGACTCAAATTCCTCATCAATGAATTCCGGGCTGCATATCTTTTAGTATTACCTTACAGTAACAATCTTTCTCAAGTTCCTCATCTACTTAAAACATGGAATGTTAAAGTAGCGTTTAATAACCCATGCACTTTTAAGAAATTAATAATAAAAAATTCTCCCGCTGATTCTGATGGTTGCATATACAAAATCCCTTGCAGAGATTGTGAAAAGTATTACATTGGACAAACGGGCAAAGAACTATCAACTAGAATTAAACAACATAAATATAGTGTTAGAACAGCACAAGAATCCAATGCTCTATTTGTTCACATGAAAGACTTCAATCATTGTATTAATTGGACTAATGCTTCCTCTATCATTTCTTGTAATTCTTTTGTCAATAGAAACATAATAGAAAGTAGTATTATAAAAAATTCTGAAGGTTCTACTCTTAATATCAGTAATGGCATTTATAAATTAGATAAATTCATCATTAACAAAATTTGTAATCAGGTTGTATGTGACCAAAATTAATTTGGTGAATTGTGCTGTTCTCTAGATTTCTTTTTCTTTGATGACTTTGTGTACCAAGACTTATTCTTATTTCATATGTGACTTTTTGTGCTTCACCGGTTCCTTTCCTAGTGTAATATTTCGTGTCATCTTGTGCTATGCCAGTTCCTTTCCTAGTGTTTAATTTTGTGACATCTCACACCTTGCCTGTTCCTTTCCTAGTGTATAATCTTGTTATTTTTAAACCTCTTTGTAACACAACTTTTTCTGTATTCCCCTGAAGATGTGAATTACACGAAAGCGCTTGGGATATACTGTTTTCTTCCGATTTCCTTGGTGGTTACCAGCAAAATTTGTGGATCACGTGTTGTTTATAGTGATCTTTCTGCATATACACATTATATATATATATATATATATATATATATATATATATACATATATATATGTATATATACACTGAATGGTTCCCAGTGATCAATTAATATCTTTCTTCAACCACAAATCACTTTTAATTCCATGCCATCACAGTCGAGATCGAAGAATCGCTCGAAGAAGACATCCGTTGGAAATTGAAACGTGGACGAGACGAGGATTCAAACCCAGCTACCCCGTAACAAAGTTACAGTAACTTATTCCAATACGCTATCAAGATACATATATATACATATATATATATATATATATATATATATATATATATATATATATATATAACACATACGTAAGTTTGTATATATGTTTTTACATGTACATAATTGGTGTTAGGTTATATAGACTGTGAGTCTCTTTACGAAAGTAATAAATGAAATCATTATTGGCGCTGGTGGCGTAATCGAAAACATGCTTGTCTCACATTTGCTTAGTTATGGGTTCGAATTCCGTACTTCTTTCCTATTCCCAGAAGTGACTGTTACTTGTCCTAACAGTCCCTAAACTGCATAGGGCAAAGGTGACGGCTTAGGCCAAAGCTATGCTTCTCCTGAAGTAAGTTTCTGAACTTTTTCACCTTGCAATTACTTGCTTCCTCCATATTATTCGCCACTACAGTGATTTCTCAATTTATTTATTTTTTTCAATGTATGATTATTTTTATTGCAGCTGGACAAATTTACGACTTATACTTCTCCTTGGATAGCTTATATTAAAGACACTGGCAATGAGTGTGGATTTTCAGATATGTGGTTGTTACAATATGTTCCCAATATAACATGGTTTAAGGCACCTGTAGAACAGAGACTGAGAGATCAGTGGCTTGCAACTTGACTTCATAATTTAGAAACAAAAAAGTTATGTAGTAACTGAAAAATTTTCAAGATAGTTCATGGAATGGAAAAATATCTTGTAAGTTACCAAAGAGTGACAGAAT
>NC_134809.1:38156561-38179061 GCF_046742065.1 Oratosquilla oratoria | reverse complement strand
AAAAAAAGTCTAAATTTATCTAACTAAATCAACAGACTATATATCTATATCATGACACAAGCTTATCCAAAACAAATAAGTAAAAGCAAATGACAGTTATAAAGCAACTTAAACACGTCAGAAATAACTGGATTTCCTAGATTTGCGATTGCAGTCCAGGTCACACTCCCGCACCAGCCCCTAGATAAAGTATCCCATAATTTTCTCATTGTAGTGGCCTTGGTACCTCCGCTCTATCTCCTTCACATCTTGGTGGAATTGTTCGCCCTGTTCTTCTGATTAGGTTCCCATATTGTCCTTGAATTTGTCCAGGTAAGCATCTAGTGTATGAAGTTTAAGGGACATCTTGCATCCCATGGCGCCAAAATCCTTTACCAGATTCTGCACCAGCTGCTATTCACAACAGTAGTGAGAGACCCAGGGCTTGTCCTGGTCCTTCCGGTAGGCTTCATAAACCTTCACCGACGTTTCCAAAGAGAATGTTTTGCCTCTCTTCTTTATGTACTTCCCGCATTGAAATATATGCAATCAGAAAATATGGATCATATAGATCTGAAAGTATAAATTATAAACACGCTAATTCAGGCTATAGTCATCAAATTTTGAAGAAAAAAAATCTAGCACCAAATTGCACCAACAACTGCATTTGAAAATATAACATCAATTACTTTTACAGCAATCCTATAATTTCTATTAGGTCGAATGCGAGTGACTATCCTTGATTTTTTACAAACTCAAACTTATAACTGTTTAATAGCATTTTTTTTTTTTTTTTTTACTTATTTATTTGGGACCTAAGTAACACAAGGAAAGTGATTCCAAGCCAGGAACAGGTTTTTTTTAACATGGTGTAATTCAGAAAGATGTCCCTTTTTTTCGAATACTTGACAAATTTGCCCACATCACTGTATCTATGAAGGGAATCTTATTATTTGTTCATTTCTACTGTTCATTTCACGCACGTGACATATATAGTAGTATGTCATGTGCCTGAAATGAACGGGCATTCTAATGGTAATGTGCAGAGCTGGGCGCGTCCTTCGCTGCGTTCCGCTTTAGTTTGGCCGTGGTTAGCGCTCCTAAACTATTAAAGCTTAAGAGACAGGTTCATATCCAAATAGAAGTACGGTAGCCCACATACTATACCAAAGAAAAATTTCGTAGGCCAAATACTATACCGGCAACTATATTGCTTTAATAGTTTGGGAGCGCTAACCGTGGCCAAACTAAAGCGGAACGCACCGAGGAACGCTCCCAGCTCTGGTAATGTGCATGATAAGTCACTGTTTTATAATTATCTGCCGGATAATATTCCTGACGACTGCATAAAACAAGGCCTGATAAAAACAATTTTATCTATCGCCAAATCGACTCATTAGGCAAAATCTACTTCTGTCGCCTACAAAGTTACTTTATGAATTTGGACACATCGCATTTTTTATCATATTCGTATCTCAAACGCGATAAAAAAAAAGTGTAGCGAAATGTAACGAAACGATGGAACAATGTAGCAAGACGACCGAAACAATGTAGCGAAACGACCGAAAAATGTAGCGAAACGACCGAAACAATGTAGCGAAACGAACGAACAATGTAGCGAAATGTAGCGAAACAATCGAAAAATGTAGCGAAACGACCGAAACAATAAGCGAAACGACCGAACAATGTAGCGAAATGAAGCGAAACGACCGAACAATGTAAGGAAACGACCGAAACAATGTAGCGAAGCGACCGAACAATGTAGCGAAATGGCTGGTAGCGAACTGGCCATGTAGAGAAAAGAAAGTTACTTTATAAGCCTGCCGAACAATGTAGTGAAATGGTTGGTAGCGAAACGACCAGATACCCTCATACACTGCACGAAATACAACACGCAGCGCCAGGTGCTTATACATCACTGCAGACTCAACAACATTTAGTTAAACGGTGACAAATCTCTTGGCCAATGATTGTTTCCTTATTGACAAAGTAGTGTTTTATTTGCGCACAGCAGGACTGTTGTGGAAATTGCAATGATAAATTAAACTGGACTGCAGGTTCACTAATGTTTTGTTGCTGACATACAAGCTTTAAATTGTTCTTTCCAGTTTTGGGGGAATCTAATATTCAGCTTTCCTCATCGCCCTCCATAACATCTGCTTGGGTACTCTATCGAATACTTTTTCTAGATCTAATAAAGCCACATGCTTCTTATGTCCCATTCCCAGGATTTTTCCATGATAATTTTTAGGGCAGAAACCAAATCCGTCGTCCCGCGACCTGGTCTAAATCCGTGCTGGGCTTCATGTAATACATCTTCCACTATACTTCGTAATTTCTTCTCAAGAATTCTCTCATAATTTTTCCTATATGTGAAAGCAGAGCTATACCTCTGTAGTTTGAGCAATTCGTTCTGTCACCTTTTTTGAAGACGGGGTGTACCACAGCTTTACTCCAGTCTTGTGGTATTTCTCCAGCATCCCATGCTACATTGAATAGTCTAGCGAGTATATTAATTGCTGCCATCCCCCTAAACTTAAATATCCAGTAGCTTTATTGCTACGCATTTTCAATAGAGTATCTTTAACATCTGATACCGTAATCCTATCTACCATGTTTCCCGTGAATTGCTCATCAAACTCTATTTCTTCTTCTTCCACTTCTGCTGTTCCTCCATTTTCTGGGGCATTCAAGAGGTTCCTGAAATATTCCTCCCATCTTTCATCCACCCTCTCTGGTTCTGTTAGTAATTCTCCTGTAGTATTCTTAACAGATAACTGCTGTTCGTTACCCCCTTCCTATAAGACTTGGCCATAGAAAAAAGTAATTTTCTTGTTCCTTCAACGTCATTTTGCAAGTCCTCACCTATATTCCTCCAGACGTTATCTCTAGCCCTATTTTGAACTGTTTTGGCTGTGTTCCTTAAATTTACATATCTTTGCCGACTCTCTTCAGTACGTACTTTGAGCCAATGCCTGAAAGCTCTATTTTTATTAGCTACGGCTTCTCTTACCTCCTCTGTCCAGTATGCAGACCTTTTCTTCTTAGTACCTCCTATCCACTTGACACCAACTACTTCCTCTGCGATCTTCAATAAATCCCCTTTAACTTCTTGCCACATCGTTTCCAAGGTAGTTTCTCTTTCAGGTAATTGAATATTACTTAGTCTCGCTTCTAGGTCTCTCTTAACTGCTTCTTCTTGCAGTCTTTCAACTTTGATTCTTTGTTTACAGGGTCTTTTAAGAATCGGAGGAGGCTGATGATTAATTTTACATACTACTACACGATGGTCAGAATCCAACGACAAGGATGGGAATGCCTTGACATCGTGCACCAAACTCTTACGACTTGTCAATACAAGGTCAATCATGGATTTTTGACTATATTCTTCTCTTTCTGCATTCCAGCGGTACCAGGTCCATTTGTGTTCTGGCCTATGATTAAAAAAGGTGTTCATTATTGCCATCTGGTTTCTAATGCAGAACTCAACAATCCTTTCTCCATCTGGGTTTGAATCACCAATTCCAAAAGCACCGATTATATCCTCTATGCCATGCCTATTTACACCTACATGTCCATTCAGGTCACCCAACACTATTAGATTTTCCTTCTGAGGGTATGAATCTATTGTGGCTTGTAACGATTCATAAAATTCTTCCTTCTCATCAACATTTCTTCCTTGTTGCGGGGCATAAACTTGTATCAGATTTCATTTTTTATATTTCAGCTTTAATGTAATTCCTATTATTCTGTTACTGACATATTTAACGTCCATGATTCGATTTCCTAAATCAGGCGTCACCCATAAAACCGACTCAGTATTTTCCTTCTTCTGTACCACTATGAGTCAACACAAAGTTTTCATATAGTGTCTTTTTCCCATGTTTTTTAGTGCAGGTTTCTGCCAGACCAATTATATCCCAGTGTCTCTCACACATTAAATCAACAAGTTTTTCTTCTTTATCTCTCAAAGTTCCGACATTGAGGGTAGCTAGCTTCATATTGATCCGTGGTTTTCTATCTCGTGAGTCATTTTCATCCCTAGGTCGATGCTGTACGTTCCGTCCATTCCGAGGCTTAGCATGCGGTTCTCTTTATAGGTAATTTCTTCATTTTCTATGTTTTCCTTTCATTTCTTAATCTTTGCGTACTTTCCTTCTTTCAGTCATTTCTTGTGTTTTGTTATTTACCTCTTTTTTAAGTTTTCACTATTGGTAGTATAATTAATTTTCCTCTTTTCATTTTCACGCTTAACCTCTATTATATAATTTTTCATTACCTTAAGTTCGGTTCTTAGTTCTGAGTTTGTTTTTCTTAGGTCGGAAATCTCGATGTTAGCTTGGGCTAAGCAATCCATTAATTCTACAATTTCTTTCCTTAGTTCCATGACTTCGTTCTCCCACCATTTTCTATTTTTACTCATTTCCCTTTCTATGTCTAAGATTCGACTTAAATTTCTTCTCTCGTACTTACCAAAGCCTGAAAACGATTCTTCATCATATATCCGTTTTATCGTTGGTGTTTTAAAATGCCTGTTTACATTGCACTTCGGCGTGGCGTCCCTAGATGTCTCTGCTGTCGAGTCATCTTTCGATTCAAACTTATCGTTGCTTTCCTGCATTTTTTCTTATTTCGTCAAACTAGCACTGCAGAGACTTCATTGTGGGTACCCACAATTGCTCCCCCTCCCACTCAATGCAAACCAGGCTTCCTTCTTTCGTTGTATATTCAAGAATTTTCCTCTTCTACGGAGTACAAACGAAGAGATGTTTACTGTGTATGTGTGTTTACCTAATTGTACTTACCTAATTATAGTATACAGGAAAAGGAGCAATACTCGTTGGGTCACGTCTCCTATTCTCTAAATTTTTAGCATACCTAACCCTAAATTCATGAATTGTTCCAACTTAATTTATATCACTGATTTCCAATTATCATATTTAGATTTGAACTCGTGTATTGTTTGACCTTTGGCTATGTCACTTCCTAAGCTATTCTAGGTATTTATGCATCTATATGGAAACCGTATTTCTTCACATCCTTTCGACATGTGGTCTTTCTTAATTTGCTCTCATGACCTTTTAAAGTCCTCCCATCTTTAATTAGAAGATCTCTTCTGTTGGTGCAATCTATTCCCTTTTGTGACCTGAATACTGTAACCATATCACCCCTTTCTCTTCAATCTTTCAAAATTGTGTGTATGTGGTTTGTGTGTTTTTGTGCATAGTGAATAATGTAATGTTATAATGAAGGTTCTGTGGTATATTCTAAAAACCAGAATTTTTATTCAGGTAAGCTGTCACTTGAAAGAAGATAAACTAATCAGGAAGAGAATTTTGAAAATGAAGTAGTAACAAGACACCTACCTCCTCTGATGACCCCAGACACAGCTCCTCCTTATGATGAGCTACTGACCATTCTTGTAGCTGTGCAAGTAGGCTGAGGACCTGAAAAGATTGAAGAGGGAATGGGTAATGCACCTGTCAAGGCCATAGTTCAGCAGACCAAATTCGAACTCACTTTATAGTAAATCAATATGAATGTGAGGCATATATGTATGTTAATAACTCCCTCAACTTTTACTAGATGGAAATCTTGCAGCCTAGCAACGTTCGTCAGGCCCTCCCACAGATTCCTCTGGGAAGAAACTTTGACCTGTTGTCTGTGTTGTATTAATGTGGGACTGTTTCTATGCCATTGGCTGAAAGTGAAAGGTGGAAGGAAACAGTCGCTACTTGTATGTTCTCCATATGTGAAAATGTGAAAAAGTTGAAAGATATCTTGGGCCCAGGTATCTGTCATTGGTACATGTGTGCATGTGCATGCATGCAATAATTTCAATGTAGGCGTACGTGTATATTCACCAAATTGAGTATTACAAGACCAAAATTTCTAATATCCCATATTTTTTATTCTTACATTTATTCATATGTTGGTTCTATGTGGGGGTTTCAATGAGTTAAACACCAGTGATATTCAAGAACATCTACATATATCACAACACGTCAACTTCCCCACACATGGCGTCAACACGCTTGACCTCATTCTAAGTGACATGAGTGAACTGTACCTCCCCCCTCCTCCCCCCAATTGGTCGGTCCACCCACACTTCCATCCTGTGGTCGCCGGCCAGCACCACTTCGTTGGCACACAGCACCACCACTCGCTTTCACAGGCCCATGCCCGACTCACACTTGCGTGAATTTGGACAATGGATTACTCAACATCCATGGACAGAGGTGCTCGCAGTGGAGGGAGTTCAGGAGAAGTGGGACATCTATATCAATATAATTACGCAGGCCTTCCATCGTTACTTCCCTTTGAAACAGACGCGGACACACCCAGCCGATGCCCCATGGATCACTCCCAGGATTAAGAGACTGATTCAACAGCGTGCTAAAGCTTTTTACACTGACATCAACCTTTTTAGACAACTCCGGAACAAAGTCATAAGGGAAATCAAAAGAGCCAAGAAAATGTACTACCCCAACAAGATCAAGCACTTACAGCAGAACAGCAGCCTGTGGTTTAACAGGGTCAAAAGCTTGTGTGGTATGAGGCAGGCATCTGACATCCCCCTCCTATCACAATTTTCACCAGACCTTGCGGCTGAGCAAATAAATGATCACTTTGCATCCATCTGTCAAACGCTGCCCCGTATTGACCTCTCCTCCCTGCTTTCCTCCCCTTCACTCCCCCCACCCCCCACAGTAAATGTTTTTCAGGTTGCCAATAAGTTCGCCAGCATCAAGTCAAAGCGGTCCTCTACATCCGTAGATTTACCCATCAAGATTGATCGTGAATTTGTTCGCGAACTTGCCATCCCGATCTGTTCAATAATCAATGCCTCACTTAAGCAGAGCAAATGTCCCACGGATTGGAAGACAGGCTTCGTTACTCTCATCCCCAAATTATCCAATCCCCAATCCTTTAGTGATCTCAGAACCATTACTATCACTCCCATTCCTAGTCTTATTTGTGAATATTTTGCCTTCGAGTGGGCATACTCCAAAATCAGGAAATTCATTGATCCCCAGCAGTTTGTTAACGTGAAAACATCCTCCACTATCTTATTAGCTTCCTTGACTTTATAGAAATCTCGACCAGCGCAAGACTTCACTTGCAGTGGCGTTCATTGGCTTCATGAAACCCTTCGACCTTGTTGACCATACCACTATCATCACCAAAGCCATCCACCTTGGCCTTCCTACCTCCTTGATGGCTTGGCTATCTGACTTCCTGACGGACCGTTGTCAAGCTGTCAGATATCAGGGACACGTCTCTGCAGTCCAGTACCTATCCTGTGGGGTACCACAGGGAACAAGAATGGGGCCACTGTGTTTCCTGATACTCATCAACGATGCCCTGGGAGACACACCGCACAGGTGGAGATATGTTGATGACTGCACGGTGGGGATCCCTGTGACCAACACTGACCTGAAATACGACCCACTGCAGGACACGCTGGACAAGCTACACACATGCACAGTGCACAACAGTCTCCATCAACCACAAGCAAACTGTGGTAATGCACTTCCACACCTTCAATGACGTTCTCCCTCCTCTCCTGCTGACAATGACGGCCAACCCCTACAAGTAGTCCAGTCAACTAAGCTGCTGGAGATAACCATCGACAATAAGTTGACCTGGAAGGAGAACACCGCCAACACCGTCAGGGCAGCCTTCTACAAGCTGTATATGCTGCGTCGACTGAGTTCATTAGGGGCTCAGGCTGAAGATCTCAAGACCATCTACACTTCCTTCATTTTACCCAAGTTGATGTACACATCACCCTCCTGGGCCTCCTCACTCACAATCACGTAGCAGCGACAGCTGGATAAAGTGCAGAAAACAGCCTGTCGCACAATCCTTGGCAAAGAATACACCACCTATCAACACGCTCTCACCACACTATGACTACCTATCCTTGCTGACTTCTATCTTCAGAGTCTGAGGTCGTTTGCGGTCACCCTAGTTAAACATCCTCGACAACGGAACCTGTTACCTCCACAGGTACCACGACCACGGCTGCAGGTGCGACATCATAATACCATCAAGCCGATCAGAGCACGCACCGATCGGTATAAGAGCCCCATGCCGATATTTGTGGACTTAATCAACAAGAATTAACATTGTTGTACTACACACCTATTCCTTAGCTTACTTTTTTTTAATACTTGTAAACATCTTTTCAATGTCATAGTTTCATAATGTTATACTCTTGTAGGATGTATATTTTCAAGAATGATGCTGCTATACCCAATAAACAGATTATTATTATTATTATTATTATTATTATTATTATTATATATATATATATATATATATATATATATATATATATATATATATATATATATATATATATATATATATTGACTATATTACGACAAATAAGACTGAAGGTGGAAGAAGCAGACGAGGAGTAATGAGAGAATTTCACGCTACGTTTCGACCCGCAGGGTCTTGATCACAAAGCTGATCACAAAGCACAAAGCTGATCACAAAGCTTTGTGATCAAGACCCTGCGGGTCGAAACGTTAAAGTGTGAAATTCTCTCATTACTCCTCGTCTGCTTCATCCACCTTCAGTCATATATCTATCTATCTATCTATCTATATATATATATATATATATATATATATATATATATATATATATAAATATATACTATCAGACAATCTCCTTGACAGTAGCGCACGATTGGTGTCGCTGTTCACTAGCGAATTTCTCAAATATATATATTACATATATATATAAATATATATATACATACATATATATATATATATATATATATATATATAAACAGTTACGACTATAGACCCGTCGAACGTCAAGAATTGATATTTACGTATATACGTGAATATAGGTCTATATACTCGTGTGTACTTATGTAGACTTTGGTAAGGTGTGAGATATGCCGGCTTTCCCACGATCTTCCTCATTGCGAGAGCCTTGCTCGCAACCGTCAGCGCGACGTACGAGAAAGTTAAATTTAGTACTGCTACCTTTATATACGTATTTATTTCTTCTTTTGCTTTGTCAACGTGTTCCATTCATTGCATAAGGATTTATGTATGTGTATTATCTTATGGACCTATCTTGTCAATCTTAGGAACTGATTTACGTAATATTTGGGAAATTGCAATTTTTTTTTGGTTTTCGGATATCGCCTGCATTAGTGTGGGAAAGCAAGACTGCACCTGTGCGCGCGCGTTCTGACCAAGAATTGCGTGGGAGCGTAGTTTTTGGCAACAGTGTTCCAGTTTCCATTTACGTATGTATTTATAGACTTTAATATAAAAACCTTTAAGTTTCTTCTTGTATCTAAGATTGACAAGGTAACGTTATTATACATTATTTGTATGGCCATTTTTGTAAAGAACATGTCCATGGATATATTCTAAATCTATGATGTTCATTGCCTCTGGCGACATTTGGCAGCTTTTTTGTTGGCTTGCGGGAAAGTATATATACTAGTCGTGTAACTGTCTAGATCAAGGGTTCCCAGAGTTGTGATTAGAAGGAAAGAGACCATACAACACCCGCCCGTCTGCCCCTCCCTAGCACCGCCACTGATTCAACTCTTCTGGAACCCAAACCCAACCTGGGGATAAACAGGCAACGCTCGCCCCACCTGTGGCTCATCAGGAACGCGCTCGCCAGCGGTGGTGGCGAGGAGTTATCTCCTTTGCCGCTACCGGTCTGGTTACGGACCGATATCTTCGTTGACGTCGGCAGGCGGGTGTGCACCGTCCGTCTGCCCCCCCCCCCTCGCACCGCCACTGGATCAGCTCTACAGGACTTTAAACCCAAACCCTGGGGAAAAACAGGCTACGCTCGCCCCACCTGTGGCTTATCAGGACCGCCCTCTACACGCGGGAAGTGAACTCAACTCACTTCTCGTAAGATACACACATACACCTCTCACGAACAGTGCCACAACACACGCACAAACATCTACACTTACTTTTTCTTCGACTAAAATTCGCTTCCTTTCTAACTTTCTCTTCTACTACATCTTCTCATTTCAGTTTACCTCCCACTAAAGATTTTTCCGTTTTTCCACCTTTCTCTACTACTACGCCTCCTACCATTTTCTAAACTTTCGTTGGTGATCCTAATCCTAACCCCGGCGTCAAGCGCTGCCCTCCAAGCTCCCGGTTCATTTCTCCCGAGCCACGACCACCAATAAACCCCTAATGGCTCGCAATTCGCCCGGTGGCAATAGCCCTCTTTTATACGCTACTATCTTTTCATTTTCCTACAGACATTCTTCCCCTCCCACAAAAACCGATCCCGCGCAAGCGAGGTGGTCTTTCCTAGAGATTCAGATTCAGGGTTCCCAAGGTGGTCGATATCGACCCCCAGGGGTCGATAAGACCATCCAAGGGGTCGACAAATAGCCAAGGGGTCGAAAGGGAGTCAGTAGATTGCTAGGGGTTGATGAAACCATCCATGGGGTTGAAAGGGGGTCAGTAGATTCCTATGGGGTCGAAAGGCAGTCTTTAAAATTAAATGGTTAGCATGAAATGATCCTGTTCTCTTTCCGTACTGAAAGAGTGAGAATAACCAACCAACCAATATCTAAACTTAAAGAAAAAACATGTCAGTTCATTCTAAGTCGAAAATCCTCCCCATTCTGTGCATGTAGGGAGAATCTCACATATAACCACATCGTGAATGAATATCAAGATGACGAGCTTGTGTAATATTAATGGCTTGAATAGTTCTTATTGTAACATAATAAAGAATATATAACATAAATATTTATTCTAAAACACTTATGTTTATGTGTATGTGAAAGTATCTGTATCATTATTGGAACGCCGTCGCCTTGATGAATGTTGTCATTTAGACCTTTTATAACGGATCAAAATGATGATAATAACACTATTGATAACTAGAACTATAACAATAACAATAATGAAAATAATAATAGTAATAATAACAATAACAATAAGGATAATAATACTGCGTGTTTGGCACCACACAACTATGATAATAATATAATTAGCATTAATAACAATAACAACACCAATAACAATAATAATAATAATAATAATAAAATGACATAATTCGTGAATTAATAGTTTGGGGGTCTATAGAAAATCTTAAACTTTACTAGAGGGGTCGATGAGCTGAAAAGTTTGGGAACCCCTGGGCTAGATCGTCTCTGTTCTTTTACAAAGTCCCTTCTTGCTCCTTTCTTTCTTTGCATGGCCTTATACTTAATTTTCTACCTTTCCTGGACATAGATTTTGATTTATAAGTCGTAGAATTTATCGACATCGTATATCTACGTAAGCCTTTTGTAGGAATTAGTATTCCTTTTTCTTTTGATAGTCAATATATTTCCTCGACTTTGTGTATTTACGAATTAGCTCTATTCCCGCAAAATACAACTAGGTAAATACCACAGCATTATCACAATTGTTAATTTTCTTTCTAATGATTTTAATTCTCCTCACTATGCTTCTGACTTTGGGAGGATGAGCATAAACGAGCTGTCCAAAGTTATCCAATTTGATAACACACAAGTTGACATTTTGACTTCAAGGAGTCATTCTCAAAATAATAAATTTCAAATCAACACAATCAAACAGGCACAGAACAACTACATTTTCACAGAATGAACATGATGACGCATTTCCATATACTTTATAAACAAGTTCTAAGGTGACATAGAAAGACTTATATTAGTGTGTGGGCCGCCGACCTGACCCGAGCTGATCTCAGAGGCGGGGGAGGGGGAGTCGGGGCAGTAGGCAATGCAAGAGGGGCGGACACAATCCCACTATTGGTAGGATTAGTTCTCACATGTCTTGAAGAGCTATTGAATAAGGGAATGGCCGTTACCATATTAGACTGAATATTAATGGTAGGAGCCCATTCCCTAATATACATAGCTTCTAACATTTTTAATTCTCTAATATCATTACATTGGGTAACTACTTCAGTGTTGTTAACAATGGTTGCTCTATCAAGGGAAGACTGGTGCTCATTCTGAAAATTACTTCTAATCACTCCCTGTTGGAGGTTAAGCATTAGGCGATGACTGAGACTACAAATCACCCAATGTATACACATTCGTGGAGTGTGCAGTCTCCAAATTACAGTTAAATTTGTACACAACATTAGTTATTGACAGAGTCCCAGGCTTGCCGAAAAAATTATTTTTCAGCACGAAGGAGCAAATGCAAGGGTTCTTATAGAAAACCACCATTTGCAGTTGCTCCTTTGTGCTGAAAAATTATTATTTATAAGGTATATGGAAACACATTGACTTGTTCATTCTGTGATTTTTTTCTCTTTTTAATTTATTAGTTTGAGAATGACTCCTTGAAGTTGAAATGTCAACTTGTGTGTTATTAAAATGGATAAATTTGGACAGCTTGTTTATGCTCATCCTCCCAAAGTCAGAACATTAGTGAGGAGAATTGAAAACATTACAAAGAAAATTAATAAATGTGATAATGCTGTGGTGTTTAACTCAGTTTGCATTAAAGAGAACCTGCACCCATGTATACTATATATATATATATATATATATATATATATATATATATATATATATACATATATATATATACATATATATATATATATATATAATATATATATATATATACATATATATATATATATATATATATATATATGCACACACACACACACACGTACGTCGGACACACGGCGAAGATTGGAACTCCGGAAAAGAAGTACAATTTTCGTGGATATCAACAAGGGAGTACCTTGTTGTATTAGTAGGGAAGAGGGAAAGCTCGTAGTGTAGCGGGAAGGTGAGGAAAGAGGAGAGAGGGATTATTGAGGAAAATTGAAGGAAATGAGAAAGGGGACGAATGGGCCTCGGATCTTAGGAGAAGTGTAAACAAACGGGGGGCAGAATACACAGGCGAGGAACAAGGAAGTAGAGGTGTCAAAAGCAGAAATATAAATAATAGCAGCTCAATGGAAAAAGAAGATAACTGCTTTTATGGATTTAATGAGGGAGGAGGTGACACCCTCCCCCGACTAGTAAATCTAGAGGAGAAATTAAAAAAAAAAAAGAAAAAAAAAGAAAAAAATGAACGAAGAATGGGAGGTTAGGTTTGACCAATTATCACAGCTTACCCAAAGAATTGATAAACTGGAAGAACTAAAGAGGAAGAATCAAAACCTAACTAAAGAAATAGAAGAATTAAAAAGACAGTTAAAAGAGGTAAAATATGAGAATGAGGAATTAAAGAAGAATAAAGAAAATAAAGAGTCCATAGCAAATGAAGCACAGGGTTGGAGAAAAGTCCAAGACAACAACAAAATTGTATTTGGAGATATAGTGACACAACAGATGAAAGAACAAACTAAGGACACCGTTATTAAAGTTATGAGAGAAAAGGAGAATATAGTAAGAGACTTAGTGGACAAAAAGAAATGTATAATTATATTAGGGATGGAAGAGAAGTATAATCCAAATAGAACCACAAGAGGAAAAGGAAAAGGTAAACAAGATATTTGAAGTAGTTCAAGAAGATGGACAAGAAACAGGGAAGGAAATTTAAGAAATATATAGAATAGGGAAATACAATACAGATAAGACTAGACCAATTAAGATCAAATTCGGGTCACAAACGACAGCAGAGAATATCTTAGCAAAAACAGGTAAACTAACTGCCAGTGAACAATATAAACAAGTATGGATAAAAAGATAAATGAATAAAGAGGAAAGAGAGGATGAGAAAACAAAAAGACTAGAAGCTAAGGAAAAAACTAGAAAAGAACAGAGTAAGAAAAAGAGAAATTCTATTGGAGAGTAGTGGATATGAAAGTGAGGAAATGGTTCATAGCAGAGAAAAATGGAAAGGAAACAGAAAACACAATGGAATTAGCGAAAATTAAGAGTGTCTTACACAAATATAAATGGATTAATAACAGGCTTGAACGAACTGAATGATTTCCTGATGAAAAAAGAACCGGACATAATGGGAATTGTAGAGACAAAATTGAAAGGTCCACTACCACCCAACAGTGTAGGACATGGTGCATATAATTATTGGATTGGAAACAGAGAGGTAAAACAAGGAGGTGGAGTTATGTTCCTGAATAAGAAGGATATAAATGTGAGGAATGTCACATATGGAAAGAATAGAGTAGAGATGATTATGATGGAAGTGGAGGACAGGGATGGGAAGAACAGGAAGTTTGTAGTAAATTATGTGCCTCCTAAAACAGGGGGTGGGAAGAGAGAGAACACAAAAGTATCTTAGAAGACACAAAGATAACACTAAGTAAGATAATAGAAGATGGGGGAATAGTTATAATGAGTGACTTTAATTGTAAAGAAATCTGCTAGGAAGAGATGACAGTGAAGGGTGGAGACGACCTATGGGGAAATGTACTACTTCATATGATTATAGAACATACAATGGATACAAGAGAATACTAGGTATAATGAGTAAGAACCATCGAGACTGGACCTAATAATCACATCAGAACCCAAAATAGTGGACAAGATCGAATATAAGACGCCAATAAGTAAAAGTGACCACATTTTGCTTGAACTGGAATTAAATGAGGAAAAATACATGGAATAAAATGAACGATATAGAAAGGAAAGATGGATGTATGGAATTACAAATTTTGGTAAAATAAGGGAATTCTTTCAAAAAACAAACTGGGAAAGGATACACAAGGAGGAAACAACAGTAGAAGAGAAATGGAATATTTTGACAAAAATTTATAAAGGAGTGAAAAAGTATGTTCCAAGACAAAAGCAAGAAAAAGGATATGTAAAATGTTGGTACAACAAAAGATGTAGGGAGTTAAAGGACAAAAGGGATAAAGCTTGGGTAAAATGGAAAAAAGAAAAAAAAAACGAAAAATGGAAAATATATATTGTACTGGTTATAGAAACCAATATGTACAAGTGTGCACAGAAGGAAAGAGAAAATACAAAAAGGATGTCATAGAAAAATGTAAAGATCAACCAAAACTATTTTATAGATTTGTAAACAACAAACTGAAAAACAAACAAGAATTAGTGAAACTACGACAAGGAGGAATAGAATACACAGAGGAAATAGAAATGGCAGAAATTATGAACAAACATTTTAAATCAGTGTTTACGAGGGAGAACATACAACTTAGAGATGTCGAGTGGGAGGGGAAAGTCCCCCCCTATGAAAGAGATAGAAGTAATAAGGAATGAAATAATGAATCACTTGAATAATCTCGATGTCAGAAAATAGCATGGTCCAGATGAAATGGCAAACTGGATTTTGAGAGAATGCAGGAACAAACTAACAGACAAAATACATAGTCTAATAAGTAGTTCATTGAAAGAAGGAAAAGTTCCAGAAGATTGGAAAAGAGCAAATATAGTACCAGTATATAAAGGGGGAAACAAAGAAGACCCTACAAACTATAGACCAGTCTCTCTCATAAGTACAGTAGCTAAAATTTGTGAAAGAATCATCCAAATTAGATGGCTAAAGCATTTGGAAAAAAACAATGTACTAAATCCGAGGCAGTTTGGATTTAAACAAGGAAGATCATGTGTCACAAACTTGATGTGTTTCTATTCAAGACTAATAGATATAATACAGGAAAGAGATAGATGGGCTGATTGTGCATTTCTAGACCTGAAAAAAAGCTTTTGATGAGGTGCCTCATAAGAAATTGCTAAAGAAATTAGAAACTGCAGGAGGAATACAGGGCAAACTGCTGAAGTGGATGAAAGACTTCTTGCATGAAAGAAAAATGAGAGTGGTGATAAGAGATAAACATTCCAATTGGGATGAGGTGATTAGTGGAGTTCCACAAGGAACAGTTTTGGCCCCAATAATGTTTGCTATATGTATATTAATGATATGGATGAAGGAATTGAAAGTTATATGAGCTTCTTCGCAGATGATGCAAAAATGTTGAAAAAAGTGAACACAAAAGAAGATTATGAGTCACTGCAGAGTGATCTCAATAAAGTATGTATGGGAATGGAGTAGGAAGTGGGAGATGGAATTCAACATTAAGAAGTGTAGTATAATGGAATTTGGAAGAAGCAAAAAAAGAATAGTGGGATCATATACATTGGGAGAGGAAGAAATTAAAAAAGTGGAAAAAGAGAAGGACTTAGAAGTTATTATTATGAATAATATGTCCCCTTTCAATCTATCAAGACCAATGAAAGTGGCCTTTGACTACATGGATGAAGAAATGGTAAAGAAAATATTAGTTACATTGATATGGATCAAAAGGTCTCCTGTCGGCATGCTCCGCCTTTGTAATCCTTTGTATACAGTACTGTGACACTATGGACACCTGGTACTAAAAAGAACATAAAAAAAATTAGAAAGAATTCAAAGAGCAATAACATAGATGTCACCAACACTCTCCAAATTGACATACAAAGATTGGACAAACTCAAACTACCAACCCTGAAACAAAGAAGAGAAAGAGGAGATCTACTAACCATCTACAGAATTATGAAAAGGATGGAAGTCCTTGATTGAGATAATTTACCAAAGTAGGATAGGTGAAAAACAAGAGGACATGAAAATAAACTTAAAAAGTATAGTTACAGAAGAGATCTGAAAAAAATAGCTTCCCTCACAGAGTGATAGATATCTGGAACAAACTGAATGAGGAAACAGTGAATGCAAAAACGATACAAAAATTTAAGATCAAACTGGATACTGAAAGATACAAAAGTGGGTCACTGCGAGCATAGCTCTCTTCCCGTAAAATACAACTAGGTAAATACAACTAGGTAAATATCCTCTTCATATGATACTCTGTGGGGAGAATTTAGTTTCAGTGTGCAGTCTGAGTGGGGTGGTTTTGTTGCAACCTGTGCATCCTGGTACATCACTGTGCTTTATCCTGAAATATTTATAAGTTATTTGTGTTCCTTTTGCTGATAGCTGAGAACCATACTGTGAAAGCATTGTAAGTAGTTCTTATGAATTACTTGAAGACAATTATTAGTTCCTTTCTGTTGTCCAAGGCCAGATCTTTGACATATGGGCTGAAGTTCATATGAATATCAAATGTAAGGTCTAGAATTGTGGGGTTCTTTTCCAATGGATGAGTTTAATAATTTAATTCTACTGTATGGCAGTTTTTATTCAGGATGTCTGAAGTGAGCAATGTTAATGCTGATTTCTTGGGTGAAGTCTCCATTCTATAATTTCTGATCCATTGTTCTGATATGTTAATATAGGCTTGGGTGTTTTTGGTGGTGATTTTGTAGTTACTATGCTAGGTTATCATTGTTTGGTCATATGCATAAGAAAGAACTTTGGTATTGAATTCTGGTTCTGAGTTTGGAAGATTACTTATGAAGAGATTGAATAGCATATTACACTCTAGGGACTCCCTTTTTTTGGGGGGAGGGGGGGTTAATCTGCACTTTCTTCTTGGTGTGAAGTTGGTAGGCCATAGTTAATGAATCAATAGATAAGATATGGGAACTAGCAATAGTTGACTTATTCAAGTATGTTTAGTTAAGAAAGGATGCAAAGGAAGAGAAGAAAACACAGGAAAATAAAAAAAGAGGATAATTAAGGAGAGGATAGCTTTTTGTTAGCAAGTAATACACCAGAAACTGAGGAAATGGTTCCTTAAATATAAAATATTCAGAGAAGAAAGAAAAGTCATAAACAAAAGAAACAGACAAGCATATATAAGAACAAGAAGAGGAAAAGAACTTTGAGATACGGGGGGGTGCGGTGCTGCTGGAGCTCACTGGAATACTACTCCAGCATCTCTGCAAGTGGGTGATTCTATTTTCTTTTATAGCTTGATAATTACATTTTTTATAATTAGTGAGTGCAAATGCAAAATACTTAATCATTGTGTGATATACAGTGGGCCCACTGTATAAAGAAACAAGATAGGAATGGCTGGCTTTTGCAGGCTCTCGAGACCTCTGACCTATAACATTGGTATTGCAAAATAACCACATGAGAATGAAATTAAGAAAACATAGCTATAGAAGAGAACTGAAGAAGAACAGTTTTCCACATAGAGTTTTAGACACTTGGAACAAACTGGATAATGAAATAGTAAGCGCAAAAACCATTCACGAGTTTAAAAGCAAACTAGACACTGAGAGATACAATGGCGGGACAACACGAGCATAGCTCCCCTTCCCGCAAAATACAACTAGGTAAATACTAGGTAAAGAAGGGAAACTTGTAGACAGTAAGTACTTTCATATACTACATCTTCAGTCTGAAGACGTAAAATACGAAAGTACTTACTGTCTACAAGTTTCCCTTCTCCTGTGGTTATTTTGCATATATATATATATATACATATATATATATACATATATACATATATATATATATTATATATATATATTATATTTATATATATATATATTTATATATGTATATATATATGTATGTATGGTACATGCCTATTCACTCCTTCATTATATTCATCCATCAAAACCTCCCATTTCTCTTCCACTTTTGTCTCTTCCATGTAGAATTTTTCCAAATTTGCATTCTGAAAGAATTTATTTAATATTCTAAAGTCTGTTTTGTTGTACATCAATCTTCCTTTCCTATACTTTTCATTTCTCTCCATATATATCTTCCTTTAGTTCAGTCTCTATAAGTATATGGTCACTCTTTCCAAGTGGTGTCTTGTATTCAATTTTATCCACAATTTCATGTTCTGTTGTAAATACTAAATCCAGCCTCGACAGTTCCTCATTACTTCAGTATCTGGTGTTTTCACTGACCCACTGTGTCACTGTACAGTACCAGACAAAAGTGATGGCCAGGTGGGGCAGGAGGACAAGAATTTTGCCCATTTTATAACCATACCCATAGGAGATAGTATTGAATTTGGACAAAAGTGATGGCCGGGCTGTGTGTACTGTAGGATAGTCTGAGTCATGTGGCAGCACAAAATGGCGTTTAGTGTGCATCTAGCTGTTGTGGGAAGAGGATTGCTGCAGTGAGTGCTCGTAGAATTTTCTCTCTGATGTGTCGCATTTTTACCTCTCCAGGCATCACTACGACCCTAATATGACCTCTCGGAGGGAATATTCACATGAAGCAGTTGCTCAGATAACTGCTTTAAAGGAATCTGGCCTGCAAACCAAGTAAATAGTGCACCAAATTGGTGGCAGTGATGGGTTCCTTCACAGGGCCGCACCTCTTGTAATTCAGGTCCTTGATGCAGCAGAGTACTGTCCTCACAGACACACCACCAAACAGATCTGGGTTGTCCTGCTTGATTTTCTTGGCTGTGGTTCTTAGATTCCAAAGAACGTTTCAAAATATTGTGGGCCCGACCTAAAGTCTTCTTAGGCCTACCAGACCTTGATTTTGAAGATGGCAGGTTGTTCCCTCCCTCCTCATAAAATCTGGCAACCCACCAGTGCACTGTTCTCTTACTAGCACCAATTTGCTGCACTATTTACTTGGTTTGTAGGCCATATTCCTTTAAAGTAATTATCTGAGCAACTGCTTCACATGAATATTCCCTCCTAGAGATCATATTAGGGTCATAGGGATACCTGGAGTGGTAAAAATGTGATGCACTGGAGAGAAAATTCTACGAGCACTCACTGCAGCAATCCTCTTCCCACAACAGTTAGATGCACACTAACCGCCATTTTGTGCTGCCACGCGACTCAGACTATCCTACACACACAGCTCAGCCATCACTTTTGTCCGAATGCAATATTATCTCCTATGGGTATGATTATAAAACGGGCAAAATTCTTTTCCTCCCGCCCCACCCAGCCATCACTTTTATCTGGTACAGTATATTCCATGGTCATGTCCAGTAATACATTACCCCACAAGTCTTCTCTGCCTTTCACTGTCATTTCCTTCCAACAAATTTCTTTGCAGTTTAAGTCCCCCATAATTACCAGGTGACCTCCACCCAATAGTATCTCACTTAATGAATGCCTTGTATCTTTAAGCATTTTCATGTGCTTATTCTCTCTCCAAGCGCTTGTTTTTGAAGGCACATAAATCACCACAAACTTTCTACTTTTCATGTCTTTGTCTTTGACTTTTATCATGATCAGTTCTGCATTGCTTTTGCCCTCCATAATTTTAGTCACATTCAAGTTTTTTTCGGCCAAGAACATGATTCCTTCTCCCTGTTTCTTGTTTCTGTTTTTAATCCAGTAGTAGAGCTTGTGTCAGGATTAGAAATGGAGAGAGTGAGTGATTCGAGGTAAAGGTGGGACTTCGTCATGGATGCGTTATGTCGCCCTGGCTGTTCAACTTATACATGGATGGGGTGGTGCAAGAGGTAAATGCAAGGGTAGTGGGTCAGGGATTGGAGATGATTAAAGAAAATGGAGAAAAGTGGGAGGTGAGCCAGCTGTTCTTTGCAGACGACACTGCGCTTGTGGCAGGATCGGAGGAGGGATTGAGGAAGTTGGTGACAGAGTTTGGGAGAGTGTGTGAAAGAAGAAAGCTGAAGACAAATCTGGGTAAAAGTAAGGTGATGAGATGTACAAGGGGTGAAAGTGGCAGTAGACTGGAAGTGAGCATTAAGGGAGAGTGACTGGAGGAAGTGGATAGTTTTAGATACTTGGGTGCAAATGTGGCAGGAAAAGGTGGAGTGGAGGTGGAGGTAGAATGTAGATTGAGAGAAGCGAGTAAATGCCTTGGTGGATTAAAAAGTGTAATGAGGAATAGACATTTGGGAATGGATGCTAAGAGGAGACTGTATGAAGGAGTGATTGTGCCAACAGCACTGTATGGAGCAGAAACATGGAACATAAGAGAGGAAGAGAGGAGTTTGAATGTGTTTGAGATGAGGTGTCTGAGAAGTATGATGGGGGTTACTAGGCTAGATAGAGTGAGAAATGAGGAGGTGAGGAGGAGAACAGGGGTGGAAAGGGAGTTGGGAGATAGGGTTGATGAAAGAGTATTAGGATGGTTTGGACAAATGGAAAGAATGAGTGAAGAAAGACTAGTAAAAGAGGTATGGAAGGCAGATGTGGAGGGAGTGAACATGAGGGGACATCCTAGGATGAGGTGGATGGATGGGGTGAAGGGGGCTTTGGGGAAGAGGGGAATGTCTGTTGAGGAAGGACGGGAGAGGACAGAAGACAGGGGTGAATGGAGAATGGTTGTATATAAATGATGTTGTGATGCATGAGGTGGAATGGGCGGGTGGATGGGGGATGAGGTAGTATGTGTGAGCAAAACTTGATGCAGCCCGAAGGGATTTCTCCCCATCTTCTCCTTTTATGCATGGGGGGACGGAGAAGGGGGGTCGCCGATTTAATGAAGCAGCCTTGCTGTGGATGTGCTGTGTCTTGCAACACTGCTTCTGACCCAGGGCAGTGGACAAGGTGCAGGGATGACCCGTCATCCAGGAGGTGCTAAGATAAGAGGGAGGGTGGAGGGGTGTGGAGTGCATTCAGGGATGGAATGAGTGGGAATGATTTTATGCCTTTTCCTTCTTGGCTACCCCCCTTGTAAGGGGGAAAATGCCTTGGTATACGTATGTAATTGTATAACATTTGTCCAACATTAATGGGTGGTATTGAACCCTTAATTTTGTCTCCACAATGCCCATTATGTCTGGTTTTTCTTCTAACAGGTTAATCATTTAGTTCATTCAGTCCTGAAATTAATCCACCAATGTTAGTATAGGCCACTTTTAATTTTTTTCTTTCTCCTTTTTTTTTTTTTTTGCTTCACCCAATCTGATGTACCATTTTCTCAGTCTCATGTTGATTACCCTCCAATAGAATTCCTTGCTTTTGGTCTCCGTTCTCTTCACATTTTTTCCTTAGCTTCATCTTTTAGTGTCTTTTCTTTTTCTAATTCCTCAACACTCATTTCTCTTTTTATCCATTTCTTATTGTAATGTTCACTCCTTGCAAACTTGCTTGCTTTTTCTAATATGTGTTCTACTACCATTTATGATCTTGTGATCTTTGTATGTATGTATGTATGTATGTATGTATGTATGTATGTTTGAATGAGGCATTTGGCAAAGCCCCATACAACAAACTGATATGGAAGTTAGAAATTGTGTCTTAATGGGAATACACAGAAATGGGTAAAAGACTTTATAAATGAAAGACACATGAGAACATTATTGAAAGATGAAAAGTCAGACTGGAGAGGAGTGACTAGCAGAGTACTACAAGGTTCAATTCTGGCAGCTGTAATGTTCCTATTATATATAGATTATATGAAAGGAATAGTTATACAAACTTATTTGCAGATGATGTCAACATCATGTAGGAAGTGAAAAATAATGAGGACTGCATACTACAACAGAAAGACTATGATTAGGATTTATGAATAAAGCCAGATGTGGAAAAATAATTTCTGATACAAAGAAATGTAAAATATTGGAATTTGAGCAAAGTAAGAAAATTAATAAACCAAATAGACTGATGAAATATTATAAAATGAGAAATTACTAGCAAAGGCAAAGAAGGACAAGGATTCAGGGATTATACTCAGGGATGATCTATTGCCAGTCATATAAAGAAAATAACAGGAAAGACTTTTA
>NC_134809.1:38086561-38149061 GCF_046742065.1 Oratosquilla oratoria | reverse complement strand
CCTACTCGTACCACATTCATACCGCACCCCCCTTGATCTCGAGATCAACCTATTCGTCGTCTTCCTTGTCTTTCCTACTGTCTACTTCGTAGTCCTGCAGCCATCCCGGAGGACGTCTATTACGCTGCGGTTGTCGAGGCGCTGCTCCCCCATCCACTACCGCGTCGTAATTCTCTTCATCGTTTTCTTCGCCATTCACCACACGACGAAGATCTAAGATATGTCGTGGCACTCCCTCGACAGAGATGTTGTTCCGCGAATCTACCTCCGTTACGATACCCCTCGTCCACTATGAGGTGCACTTACTATCCTTTGGCTTCACCCATACCTCCTCCCCCACCTGTACTGAGGCAGCGCCTTCAGCATTGGCCGGTAGCACCGGCGCTACCCTGGGATGTCGCCAGTCATATTTAAATAAGACTCTCTGTGAAACCGTGTCTTCGTCTTGTCCTGGCCTAGGGGACACATTATACCATAAAACTGCCTCCATGAGCGGTATTAGTGCCCTCTCGGCAATGGACTTGATAGTACAACGGTGTCGTTCTACTATTCCATTCCCGCTCGGCCAGCAAGCAGCCTATTAAAAAAAATAATAATAATAAAAAAAAAAAAAATCGTGCTCCACTTGTCCAGCATTTCTTTCAGTGCTCCCGACCGAAACGCAGTGCTATTATCTATCAGGACTTCATCCACTGGATCCGTTCGAGAAACATCTCATTCATCAGCCGTGAAATTTCCTCTCCCGTCTCCCTCTTCAGCTCCCGTCAGACGGTGAATTGTCCTGGGCGACAATCAACCATCGATAAGTACATGCCCCGTCGATAGTGGGTTACATCAACCGCCAATTTCATCCAGTTCTCTTCTACGCTAAGTTCCCCCGTTGAATGTTGTCTTGGGGTAGGATCTATTAATAGATATCGGACACATGCTCTCGCAGACCGCCAGACTTCTTCCTTCGTTATATTCGTGTCAACTAAATTTCCTTGCTAAGAACAATGGCTTATCAACACCTAGGTGATGTATTCCATGCAACTTCGCGCACACTTTAACCTTCTCCTCTTCGTGTTCTTCCGGCACTCTCAGCCAATATTTCTTTACTCTGGTTGACACGTCTACTTTGTTCACTCTCGACGGCACTTGGATTACGCTCACCTTCGCGCTGAACTCGTCTATTAACTCCCTCAGGATACCAAGGCGCCGTTTCTCAATGACTTATGCTGCTCCTTTCGTGCGTATTCTCTTCTCAGCAGTTAACATTGAGTCCATCCATCCCGCCACCGTGACTGAGTCTGTCCTGATTTCGATCTCGCGTAGTCCCCATTTCAGTGCCAAATTTACTCCTTTTACGACCGCATCTAACTCCAATACGTTAATGTGATGGCATTCATCCTTTTTGCGCTGCCACGCCTCATCTTCGAATACCACATAGCCTATCTCCAGGACTATGCCGGTTGCTATGCTGTTAGCATCACATCACATTACACCTATGTTCTGCTGTGGTACACTCCACTCTCCTTTCAATGGATCATAGCGTCTCACCCGTCGTACGACGTCACATATCATCGTGAGCGTGCCCTCATTAACCTTGTCTCCCCAACCCTTCAACCCTGACCGCCTCTTAATATAACTGCACGCAACACGGAGCCAACCTGCGATCGGGTGGTGACCAACCAATTTGCCACACAGCGAGAAGAGCTCTCGTCTGTTCATCTCGTCCGTCACATCCGGAATGTCGTTGCCTCTCCTGAACATCAGGTTTCTGCTCCCGTCCTTCTCTTGTCACCCTCCTTCCATCGGTTCCGGCTCCTTTGAGACTAATCCAAACCGAGCCAAGTGTTCCACTACGTCCGACGCCGGCACAACAGTTTCATCCACTACTATGTCATCGAGTTAGGAATCCGTGCCCTTCTTCATCACTTCAGTCTTCTTCAGCACTGTCTTCAGAATCTTCATCATTATCTTCGGAGCTGAGCACAACTCGAATCCTAGTCTAGTCAAACCATATGTTTTATCTTTATGTTTTATTAGTTGGTATTTCCACAGCTTCTTCGCCACGTGCATTTGGAGGTAAGCCGCCCGTAGATCTACAATCGTGGACGCACCCCTCATTTGGCACCATTTGCGTAGAGTCTCCTTACAATGTCTACAAAATAATCGCCAGTGTGAGACCTTACAAAATGGTTCAGCTCTCGGAAGTCCAACAACGGTCGTACTTTGTTCTTGGTTAGCTGTACCACTGCCATCAGAGGCAAGATTGCATCCTGCCGTGACGAGCTCTGTACATATATATATATATATATTAATATATATATATATATATATATATATATATATATATATATATACATGATTTCAAGAAGTCTACAGCGACAATGGCGTTGTTGAGCTTATATTGAAGCTTTAATTTGTCTCGTGCAACAAGTTTCTGTGCTGGTTCCAAATAGCTGAGAAGGTGTCCAAAAGACATTTGGTGCGGTTTTCTCTTTGTTTATTTTCTCCAATACGTATTTCGACCTTACTCGGTCATCCTCAGGGAGGGAGTTACAAAGTTTTGGTGATTACAAGGGTTTATATACAGGCCGTACATTGGCCGAACACTGGGAGAGGTCATTGTCTATAGCCGTGATCCGTAGCGTTGCGTACGTGGGAGTAGCAACTTTCTTGTGGATTGTGGAAATGGGTGTAATTGTTTGTGTTATGTGCGTCTATTGCTTGGGAGTGTGGTTGTGGGCATGAGTTGTATGTTAATGGAAGGTTTTTTGATGTAAATGTTCACTGCTTCGGCCATCTTAAGGCGAAGGGGGTCATGAGCTTTGTAAATTATTTTAGTGTTTTCGTTTAGTGTTTGTCTGTTGATGGTGGTTTTGTGTTCTTTTGTCATGTGTGTTTTGATGGCGCCATTCTGGAGGTGGTATGTGAGTCTTTTGGAAAGGGTCATGGAAGTCATGCCAATGTATGAGGAGGTGCGGTGCTGACAATCACCGACAGGGCAATCGAACTCATACACGACGTTGACTTCTTGTAGGGGAGGGTTGGGGGGCTGGCTGTTGTTCTTCATTACCAGGGTGTGTGTTCTAGAGGTTTTGTAGTATATGATTAGGCGTATCTTAGTGTCTGGGTTGATGGGTCGAATGTTACGTGTGATAATATTTCGAAGTGTTCTTTCGTCTTCTTTGTAGCCGGTGTTCATATGTCCTTTGTAGTACAGATCTAGTGTTGGTATATTGGTGTTTGTAGGTGTTGGTTGGGCGATAAAGGAGTTCATCTTGTTTTTGATGATGGATTCGATGGAGTGCTGTGGATAGCCGTTGTTGACGAGTAGTGTTGTTATACGTTGTAGTTCGTTATTCGTAGTTTTCCATGTACTGCTGTGGGAGAAGGCTCTGTTCACTAGTGATTGGATGACACTTTGTTTGTAGCGTTCTGGGCATTCGCTACTGCCGTTAAGACAGAAACCGAGGTTAGTGTCTTTGACGTAGACTTCAGTTGTGAATCGATCTACAGCTGTGCCTACTAGTATGTCTAAGAAGGGGAGAGTGCCATCGTTGCGTTGGTGTTCATAGGTGTAATTGAGGGTTGAATGTTTCTTGAACATGTGTAAGAGTTGAGTTACTGATTGAGGATCTTTTGCGCTAATAAAGATGTCGTCGACATACCGGACGTAGATGGAGGGCTTCATGACAGGAAGGTCGTTGAAGATTTTCTCTTCGATGGATCCTATATAGAAGTTGGCGAAGAGTGGCCCAAGGGGGGATCCCATTGCCACGCCGTCAACCTGTACGCGCATCTTGTGTGTGTGTGTGTGTGTGTGTGTGTGTGTGTGTGTGTGTGTGTGTGTGTGTGTGTGTGTGTGTGTGTGTGTGTGTGTGTGTGTGTGTGTGTATTTACCTAGTTGTATTTACTTAGTTGTATTTTACGGGAAGGGGAGCTATGCTCGTGGTGTCCCGTCTTCATATCTCATTTTATCTAAACTATTTTTAAATTCATGTATTGTTTTTGCACACACTACTTTCTCAGCTAACTTGTTCCAACTGTCTATTACTCTGTAAGGAAAGCTGTTCTTTTTCAGATCTCTTCTATAGCTGTCTTTCTTGATTTTCTTTCCGTGTCCTCTTGTATTTCTATCATCCCATTTTATTAGATCCTCTCTATCAATAATTTCTATGCCTTTCATTATTCTGTAAACAGCTATCAAATCTCCTCTCTCTCTTCTTTGATCTAGTGTCTGTAGCTCAAGTTTTGCTAGTCTCTCTTCATATGATAGTTTTGAGAGTGTTGGTGCCAATTTTGTAATTGTTCTTTGTATTCTTTCAATTTTTTTTCTATACATTTTTTTGTACTTGGTGACCACATCGTTGCTGCATATTCCAATCTTGGTCTTATCAGAGTGATTAGTATTTTCTTCACCATTTCTTCATCCAGGTATGTAAATGCCACTTTGATTGTTAATATTAAAGTATAAGTTTCTCAAAAAATCTTATTTACATGTTTCTCAGGTGATATATCATTCATAACAATGACTCCCAGGTCCTTCTCATTTTCTACTTTCTTTTATTCCTTCTCCCAATTTATATGATCCTGTTTTTCTGTTTTTGCTTTTTCCAAATTCCATTATACTACACTTTTTAGTGTTGAGCTCCATCTCCCACCTCCTACTCCATTCCCATACTTTATTTAGATCACTCTGTAGTGACTCACAATCTTCTTACTTGTTCACTTTTTTCAATAGTTTTGCATTATCTGCAAAGAAGCTCATATAACTTTCAATTTCTTCATCCATATCATTATTATATATAGCAAACATTATTGGGGCCAGAACTGTTCCTTGTGGAACACCACTTATTACTTCATCCCAATTTGAGTGTTTGTCTCTTATCACTACTCTCATTTTTCTTTCTTGCAAAAAGTCTTCCATCCATTTAAGCAGTTTGCCCTGTATTCCTCCTTCAGTTTCTAATTTCTTAAGCAACTTCTTATGTGGTACTTTGTCAAAAGCTTTTTTTAGGTCTAGAAATGCACAATCAGCCCATCCATCTCTTTCTTGTATTATATCTATTAGCCTTGAATAGAAACATATTAAATTGGTGACGCATGATCGTCCTTGTCTGAATCCAAATTGCCTTGGATTTATCACGTTGTTGTTGTTGCTGTTGTTGTTTTTCTAAATACTTTACCCATCTACTTTTGACAATTCTTTCACAAATTTTTGCTATTGTACTTGTTAGAGAGACTGGTCTATAGTTGGTAGGGTCTTCTTTATTTCCCCCTTTATATATTAGTACTATATTTGCTTTTTTCCAATCTTTTGGAACTTTTCCTTCTTTCAAGAAACTGTTCATTATGCTATGTATTTTGTCTGCCAGTTCATTTCTGCATTCTTTCAAAATCCAGTTTGCTATTTCATCTGGTCCATGCGATTTTCTGACATCAAGATTACTCAAGTGTTTCATTATTTCATTCTTTGTTACTTCTATTTCTTTCATAGGGGGGGGGACTTTCTCTTTCCATTCGATCTCTTCAGGTTGTATGTTCTCCCTTGTAAACACTGATTTAAAATGCTTGTTCATAATTTCAGCCATTTCTATTTCCTCTGTGTATCCAACTCCTTGCCTTAATTTTTTCTAATTCTTGTTTGTTTTTCAGTTTGTTGTTTACAAATCTGTAAAATAGCTTTGGTTGATCTTTATATTTTTCTATGACATCTTTTTCATATTTACTCTTTTCCTCTCTGCACACTTGTACATATTCATTTCTATAATAAGTATATATTTTCCATTTTCAGGTCTTTCGTATTTCTTCCATTTGGTCCAAGCTTGGTCTTTTTTGTCTTTTAACTCCCTACAAGTTTTGTTTTAGCAGCACTCTACATATTCTTTTTCTTGTTTTTGTCTAGGGAGATACTTTTCCACTCCTTTTTTTTATAAATTTTTGTCAAAATATTCCATTTCTCTTCCACTGTTGTTTCTTCTTTGTATATTCTTTCCCAATTTTCTTTTTGAAATAATTCTCTTATTTTATAAAAAAAAAAAAAATCATACATCATTCTTCCTTTCTATATTGTTAATTTCTTTTCATGTATTTTTCCTCATTTAGTTCCAGTTCAATCAATATGTGGTCACTTTTACTTATTGGTGTCTTATATTCAATCTTTTCCACTATTCTAGGTTCAGATGTGATTATTAGGTCTAGTCTCGATGGTTCTTCCTCATTTCTATACCTAGTGTTCTCCTGTATCCACTGTGTCATTGTATGATCAATAACCATCTCGAGTAGAACATTTCCCCATGAGCGTCTCCACCCTTTACTGTCATCTCTTCCCAGCAGACTTCTTTGCAATTAAAGTCGCCCATCATAACTATTCTTCCTCCATCTTCCATTATCTTATTTAATGTTATCCTTGTGTCTTCTAACATACTTTTATGTTCACTCTCTTCCCACGAGGCTGTTTTCGGAGGCACATAATTTATCACAAATTTTCTGCTCTTCTTATCTCTGTCTTCTTCCACTTCGATCATAATCATCTCTACTGTATTCTTTCCATATGTGACACACCTCACGTTTATGTCCTTCTTAGTCAGGAACATAACTCCACCCCTTTGTTTTGTCTTTCTGTTTCTAATCCAATAATTATATGCATCATGTCCTACACTGTTGGGTGGTAGTGGACCTTTTAATTTTATTTCTACAATTCCCATTATGTCCGGTTCTTTTTCCTTCGGATAATCATTCAGCTCATTCAATCCTGTTATTAATCCATCTATATTTATGTAAGGCACTTTTAGTTTTCTGCCACTTCCATTGTATTCTGTTTCCCTTTTGTTTTTCTCTAGTATGTCGCATTTCCCTACTTTCATATTCACTACTCTCCAATAGAATTTATCTTTTTCTGTCTCTGTTCTATTCTCGTCTTTTTTTTCTCCTTAACTTCTTGTCTTTTCATTTTTTCCTCCTCTCTTTCCTCTTTATTCATTTCTCTTTTTATCCATACCTTTTTATATTGTTCACTTGCTGCTAGTTTCCCTGTTTTTGCTAAGATATTCTCTGCTGTCGTTTGTGACCTGAATTTAATCTTAATTGGTCTGGTCTTATCTGTACTATACTTTCCGAGTCTATACATCTCTTCAATTTGTTTCATGATTTCAGGTTCATCTTCCTGAACTAATTCTAGTAAACTGCTTACTTTTTATTTTTCCTCACTGATTCTTGTGGTTCTATTTAGGTTATATTTCTCTTCCATTCCTAATATAATTATACATTTCTTTTTATCTGCTAAGTCTCTTACTATATTCTCCTTCTGTCTCATCATTTTGATAACTGAGTATTCAGTTTGTTCCTTCATTTGCTGTTTTATTATGTCAGTAAATGCAACTTTACTGTTTTCTTGGATTTTTTTCCAACCCTGTGCTTCTTTTGCTATGGCCTCTTTATTGTCTTTATTATTCCTCTTTAATTCCTCATTCTCCTCTTTTACTTCTTTTAACTGTCTTTTTAAATCTTCCATTTCTTTAGTTAAGTTTTTGTTCACCTTCTCTAGTTCTTCCAATTTTTCAACTCTCTGCGCAATCTTTGCTACGTTACCGAACGTACTCTCCCAATGTTCGGTCATTTTTTCAAGTTTTTCCTCTAGTCTTGCTAATCGGGGGAGGTTGGTATCCCCCCCCCTCATTAAACCCCTGGAAATTATTATCTTCACCTTCCATTGTGCTGCTCTTATCTATATTTCTAATCTTTACATTCTTGTTAATCCCTTCTTCTCCAAAATCCTCAGTCCTTCGTTTGTTTACACGACGCCTGGCTTCCTGGACCAAGTCCTCCCCTTCCTCATTTCCTTCCATTTCCCTCAGTAATCCCTCCCCTTCTCCTTTTTTCTCACCTTCCCACTACACCACGAGGTTTTCCCCTCCCTGTAAATACAATAGGGTACTTCCTTGACGTTGAGATCCACGTAAAATTTGATTTTTCTTCGGAACTCCAATCTTCGCCGTCCATCCGACGAAAGTGTGTGTGTGTATTTACCTAGTTGTATTTACCTAGTTGTATTTTACGGGAAGGGGAGCTATGCTCGTGGTGTCCCGTCTTCATATCTCATTTTATCTAAACTATTTTTAAATTCATGTATTGTTTTTGCACACACCACTTTCTCATCTAACTTGTTCCAACTGTCTATTACTCTGTGAGGAAAGCTGTTCTTTTTCAGATCTCTTCTATAGCTGTCTTTCTTGATTTTCTTTCCGTGTCCTCTTGTATTTCTATCATCCCATTTTATCAGATTCTCTCTATCAATAATTTCTATGCCTTTCATGATTCTGTAAATAGCTATCAAATCTCCTCTCTCTCTTCTTTTGTGTGTGTGTGTGTGTGGAAGAGTTTAAAGGTCAACTGAGAAGGTTTTGAAAGAGATGGTGAATATTTGCTAGATCTATGGCTTAGTCACGTTTTGATCAAAATAATTCAAAAATAAATCCTAATTATTACGCAGTGTGATAAAAAGGTCTTTCAAAATATCGGTAGCAGAGTATCTTTCCTTCGCCGATCTTCAGCTGTTCTCGTAAGGCTATGACGTCAACCTCGCTGTTTATATTCTGATGTATCCATATGCGTGCACTATTAAATGTTGTGCCGCACTGTCAACTTGATCAGTGATCTATCATATTTTGTGTATTAGCAAGGTTTTGTAGAGTATTCAGTTTGAATATGGTTATGTCGCCACAAATTGCAACAGTGATTCGACGAAACATTCTGCTGCGGTTAGACTTCATTTTCATTCTTTTTCGAAAGATCCTTTTCACAAAAAAGACAGGATTATTTGGTACAGACGGCACGAGTCATGAAAGCCTGGATTGAAAGCGAAACTCTGTTCGAAACATTTCGAAAAAAAGTACATTTAGGGCCTTCGCCTTGCCGAGTCACTGGGAATTAGCATAAATCCCATTGTAATAGAAGATGTAACACCGACAATTTTTGTCATCGACAAAACCCTAGGTTCGGCAAGCAAACGCCGTCTAAGGAGCACTGCTATTGAAAAAAGACAACGCCTGGAGGTAGGTGCATCAGTCTGTATCATGTGTATAGAAAGGCCTGTGTTATCTATGCTGTCACTGACAATCGTTAACAAACATGGTTAGACTTGACTAACAATTTTTGGGCTAGGCCTAAGCAGATTAGGGGTACAGTCATGACATAGGCTAGCTATGCCTGTAGGCCTATAAATATGATCACCCCACTCCACCAGGGTGACAGGCATGACCATGTTGACAGGGCCTTCCATAATAGGCCCATGACCAAGTCTTGTCAATTGGAGTCATCCAAATTAAAGTCCGTTTTTTGAGTCAAACAAATGGAGTCCCCCACCACCACCCAACAGGAGGTAAGCCTAATTATCCTGGACCAGGAGGGAGGAATTCGTACTGATATAGACCTAATGATTTTTCCATCTGTTACAAAGTGCCTGTACAGCCGCGACAGTCACGTGGCATGGAACGTGACTGATGTCGCTCACGACCTGACGCTTTTCTGCCAGTGCGACCCTGCTTGACCCAACCTAACCTAACCCAGTGCAATTATCTAATTACGCACCACGGGTAACTTACCCACGCGATATATATGGCGGCTCCCGCAGCATGTAAAATCAGTTCACTCGTTCCTTAAAATAAAGGAAGACGAACTCACACTTCTTTCTATTCACCAATAGTAGCATCACTACACTGTTGACCATTCGGAGCGACAATGGACCCATCTACCGCTGCCATCCCCGACGCCACGCTGCCCGCTAGCAACACCGTCAACGCCGTCTCCCTCAAGATGCCACTTTTTTCTACGGTCGACGCTCCCACTTGGTTTCGACGGACGGAGATATAGTTCCACCTTTGGAATATCAGCGCGTCCCAAACGAAGGCAGACTATGTTCTCGAGGCAATCCCCGAGGATGTGTTCCCACTCATCTCCCAATCAATGGCTCGATCAACACGACGGCGTTATCCAGTATGACGTTCTGAAACAGTACCTGCTTCAAGAATTAACGCCGTCAGCTGCCTCCAGAGCATCCTCCAACTCTCCCAACAGTCACTGGGGGACATTAAACTAAGTACAGCATACCTCGAGATGATGTCCATCGCCCGCCTCCCACCCACAGCCAACGAAACCAGCAGGAATGTCGATATGCTTCGTCAATTCTGGCTCATGCGCCTCGCAGTGCCCGTCCGATTTCGCCCCTGGCAACGCCGAGGAAATGACCACCGACGAAGTTTCACGGAAGGTGGACCATCACGCCGATGCCCACGCCGCCGCAGCAAGGAGTCAGGATGTCTGTGCTACTGACGACATCACGGACGAAATCTCCGCCTCAGCAGCATCGCCAGCCAACAGACGCCAACAACACCAGCAAAGGCAGCGAAGCCGGACCACCGCCCCTCTGTACCTGTGCTACAACCACACAAGATTCGGCACCTTCGCCAGGAAATGCCAACCAGGATGTACCTGGACAAAAAACGCCTAAAAGAGCCACCGTCCATCACGGTGGCCTCTGCAGGCGCAACGGGCCCCTACATCAACGACAAGGCCTCTAAACGTCGCTTCCTTGTCGACACTGGTGCTTGCAGGTCCATATTTCCTGCATCCGCTGCTGAACGCCGGGTCCCCAAGGACGTTGGCGTTTGGCTCGTCGCCGCTAACGGTACTACCATAGCCACCTACGGGTGGAAACGCCTGCACCTCACCTTTGGAAGTCGCCACTACTCACGGAACTTCATCCTGGCAAACGTCAAGACGCCCCTTCTCGATGCTGACTTCCTCGCTCATTACAGGTTACTGGTCGACGCCGCCAACAACCGCCTAGTCTGCGCATCGGCATCCACCTCGACGCCCCTGCAAATCATGCCACAGCCAACCACGGTCGCTGCCATCGACGCTAGAATGCCCTACGCCCACTTGCTCACGGAATTTCGCAACGTCTTCAAGTCTGAGCTGGGACAGACACCACAGACGCCAGCTAGAAAACAGCTAAAAATGGCGTGTACCACTACATCAAGACGTCTGGGCCCACGGTATTTGCCAAATACCGCCGCCAACGCCCGAGAAACTCGCCGTCGCCAAGAAAACCTTCCAAGAGATGGAAAGACTAGGCCTCTGCCAAAAGGCCTCCAGCCCTGGGTCCCCCCCCCCTCCACCTCGTCAAGAAAAACAATGGTTCTTGGCGCCCCTGCGGCTGAACATGATGACGGAACCTGACCACTACCCACTCCCAAACATCGCCGACGTCACCACATACCTCAACGGCGCCAAGATCTTTTCGACACTGGACCTCCTGAAGGGCTACTACCAAGTTCAGGTACATACAGACGACATCCCGAAGACCGCCATCCCCACCCCCTTCGGGACGCACCTTTAATCACTTCTGCTTCGGTTTGCGAAACTCAGGTGCGACCTTCCAGCGCCCTATGGACGGCATCCTCGGCGACCTCGACTTCTGCGTCTGTTACGTCGACGATATTCTGGTCTTCCCCAACTCGCCTGACCAGCACCTCCAACAACTGCGGACCATCCTCGAGCGTCTCCAGGACAACAGCCACGTTGTCCACTTTGACAAATGCAGCTTCGGAAAAAGGTCTGTCCCCTTTTTGGGACACCTCATCTCTCCTGACGGCGTTCGTCCCCTGCAGGATAAAGTCGCCGCTGTCGACAAATTTCCCAAACCTACTACCATCAAAGCCCTGCAGGAATTTATTGGGATGGTCAACTTCTATCACCGTTTCCTCCCTAACATCGCTCAAACGCTGCACCCACTCTATAACGCCCTTCACGGAAAACCGAAGGACCTCCTGTGGAACCCCGCCATGGAAGCTGCCTTCGTCAACGCCAAAAAAGCCCTTGCCCGTGCCACCACCCTCTCCTTCCCTGCACCAGGTGCCCAGCTACAACTGTCAACGGACGCCAGCAATGTTGCCATAGGGGGTGTGCTCGAACAAATCCTCCGTGGCAGACCTACACCCCTCGGTTTCTTCAGCAGGAAACTCTCCAAGGCCGAGCTCAACTACAGCACCTTCGACAGAGAGCTCCTCGCCATCCACCACGCCGTCCGCCACTTTCGCCATTTCCTCGAGGGCTCCTCATTTATCATCAACACTGACCATCAACCTCTGGTGCACGCCTTCACGAAACAACAGGACGCTTGGTCTGCCAGACAGCGCCGCCACCTCTCCGCCATCGCCGAGTTCAATTGCACCATCAGGCACATCCCCGGCACAAACAACCCCGTCGCAGACGCCCTCTCCCGAATAGCCATTGACGCAGTTCAACTCGGCCTCGACTACGCAGCTATCGCCAGAGAGCAACGGGAGGATCCTGAAACACTTGCCTACAGGACATCCATCACATCCCTTAAGTGGTAAGACGTTCCTTTTCACGACAACCACACTATCCTATGCGACATCAGAACCGGCCACCCACGACACCTCATTCCAGCTGTCTTCCGACGTCAAGGGTTTAATTTAATACACGGCCTGTCTCACCCTTCAGGGCGCGTCACTGCGAAGCTCCTGAAGCAGAAATTCATCTGGCACAGCATCTCCAAGGACGCAAAGGAGTGGGCCAGATCCTGCATTGCCTGCCAGCAAAGCAAAATTCATCGCCACACTGAATCAGGCATCGGATCATTCCATCAGCCCCGACGACGCTTCGCACATATTCATGTCGACGTCGTCGGCCCACTCCACCCCGTCGGAAGGCCATCGTTGCCTCTTCACCGCCATTGATAGATCGACCCGCTTATGGAGGTCATCCCCATGAAGGATAGTACCGCCTCATCCTGCACTACAGCATTTTTCAGTGGATGGATCGCCAGATTTGGCCTCACGGAACATGTCACCTCCGACCGAGGAACTTCCTTCACGTCGTAGCTGTGGCACTCCCTCGCTGAACTCCTGGGTACTACAGTCCACCACACTACCTCCTACAACCCTGCAGCCAACGGCATGGTCGAGCGAACCCACTGCTCACTCAAAGCATCTCTTATGGCACGCTGCAACAACGGCTCCTGGCTACCCCAACTACCATGGATACTCCTTGGCCTTCGGACAGCCATCAAGGGCGACCTCAACGTGTCTCCAGCAGAGATGGTCCTCGGCCAAACCCCACAGAATTCTTCCCTCCACAGGATTCTCCCGAGAACCTGCAGCAGCTGCGACGCACTGTCGGCAAATTCGCCCCATGTGTACCGACACATCACCGGGAGGTGAAGAAATACCTCCCAAAACACCTCCACACCTCGACATAGGTTTTCCTAAGGACGGACGCTCACACCCCACCTCTCACCCATCCCTACACTGGCCCCCATCTTTTCTTTGAACGTAAGGACAAGACCTTCTGCATCTTCATCTTCGGCAGGCCAGAATGGGTTTCCACTGACCGCCTAAAACCGGCACCCCTCGACACTCCGCCCACCAAATTCTCACGTGCAGGACACCCCCTTAAGCCAAGGCAAATTTAAGAGGGGAGTATTGTACAGCCGCGACAGTCACGTGGCATGGAACGTGACTGATGTCGTCCACGACCTGACGCTTTTCTGCCAGTGCGACCCTGTTTGACCCGACCTAACCTAACCCAGTGCAATTATCTAATTACCCACCACGGGTAACTTACGTGGTATATATAGCGCCTCCCGCCACATGTAAAGTCAGTTCACTTGTACCTTACAATAAAGGAAGACGAACTCGCCCAAAACCTCTTTCTATTCACCAATAGTAGTATCGCTACATGCCTATGATGAATATCCACCTACTGCAAGTACCACTACCAGCAAAATTGAGATGGAATGTGAAAGTGACCATGGTGACAGTGGCAGGCATAACCTATGATTGATGGCTTCTCTTCCCCTACAGCAACCACTACCTATGGCAGATGATTTTATAGACACGTCTGTGAGTATCTTCTGCTTGCCTTCCTCTCCCCTCCAATCAAATGATTTCTCTATTCTCTTTGCTACATAGGCCTGTTTTATTGTAACTTATCACAAATAAAATAAAATAAATTAAATCACGAATTCTTTAAACTTTTGCCTGTAAATATGAAGCTTGGCATTCAAATCCGATAAATCTGCTTCACTCGATGTGAAGTCACTTTCCTATCGCTGGCCATGTCCAAGAATGTAAACAACCATTCCGTCATCAGCTGCCCTAGCGGTGGAAAATGTAACTACGACATTGAAAAGTTCATCTGCTATCAGGCATTTTTCAGATCATGCTATTTGGATAAGATCAAAACTATAAAATGCTTGAACGTGCATTTTAGTGCTTTAACTTCAAAGTTATATTTTTATACATGAAATAACAAAAAATAAAGAAATCCAAAACCTTCTCAGTTGACCTTGAAATGTGTTTGGGATGAAATGTATGAGAAGCTTGGTAGGGGTTACTAGGCTGGATAGAGTGAGAAACGAGGAAGAGAAGAGGAGAGCAGGGGTGGAAAGGAGTTGGGAGATAGGGTTGATGAAAGGGCACTGGTATGGTTTGGACACATGGAAAGAATGAATGAAGAAAGATTAGTAAAAGAGGTGTGGAAGGCAGAGGTGGAATAGGTGAACATGAGGGGGCGACCAAGGTAGAGATGGATGGATGGGGTAAAAGGGGCATTGGGAAAGAGGGGAATGTATGTTGAGGATGGGAGAAGACAGAAGATAGGGGTGAGTGGAGAATGGTTGTGTATGGAAGATGCTGTGATGCATGGAAGAGTGGGTAGGGGATGGGGGTCACCGAGTATGTGTGAATGATACTTTAATGCAACCCGAAGGGATTCCTTCCCGTCTTCTCTTTTTCTGCGACCAAGGATGAGCGGGATGGATGGGGTAAAAGGAGCATTGGGAAAGAGGGGAATATATGTTGAGGAAGGGAAAAGGCAGAAGATAGGGGTCAGTGGAGAATGGTTGTGTATGGATGATGCTGTGATGCATAGAAGTGGGTGGGGGGATGGGGGGTGAGGAAGTATGTGTGAATTATATTTTGACGCAGCCCGAATGAGGGGACGGAGAGTCGGGGGGGGGGGGGTTGCCGATTAAATGAAGCGGCCTTGCTATGGATATGCTGTGTCTTGCTACATTGCTTCTGACCCAGGGCAAAGGGTGAGATGCAGGGATGACCCGTCATCCAGGAGCCAAGATATGAGGTAGGGTGGTGAATGGGATTGGAGTCTGTGGGGATTAGAAAGGGTGGGAGGGGGGTTATGTCTTTGTTTTTGGCTACCTCTCTTGTAAATGGGGAAAAGCCGTTGGTGTGTGTGTGTGTGCATATATATATATATATATATATATATATATATATATATATCTTTTCAACCACAAATCTTTGCCATCTCAGTCGAGACTGAGAAGTTCGAGGGAGGCATATATTGAAAACTGAAACGTGGTCGAGCCGGGGACTCGAACTCAGCTCAGACGTGACAAAGTGTCAGTGACTATACCCATTACGCCAATCTCTCTTGGTAGCGTAATGGGTTTAATCACTGACACTTTGTCACGTCCAAGCTGAGTTCGAGTCCTCGGCTCGACCTCGTTTCAATACCCAATATATGCCTCCTTCGAACTTCTCTGTCCCGATTGCGATGGCAAGGAATTAAAAGTGATTTGTGGTTGAAAAGATGTTAATCTGTTCACTGGGAACCATTCAATGTACATATATGTATGTATATATATATATATATATATATATATATATATATGTATATATATGTGTATATATATAATATATACACACACACTATATATATATATATATATATATATATATATATGTATATATACATACACATATATTTGTACCCTGATGATGTCTTGAATAGACGAAAACATTTGGTATTCTTTTTTTTCCATGTGGTTTCTGCAAGTATTGTTATAACGTGTGTTTAGTGAATTGTTTTACATATATATATATATATATATATATATGTGTGTGTGTGTGTGTATGTGCCTATACACATACATACACACACACACATATATATATATATATATTATATATATATACATTTATGCACATACACATACACACACGTCGGTCGAAGTGACAGCGAAGATTGGAACTCCAGAAAAAACATTAATTTTCGTGGATATCAACGAGGGAGTACCTTTTTGTATTTAAAGGAAAGGGGAAAGGTCGTGGTGTGGGAAGGCGATGAAAAAGAAGGGGAGGGATTACTGAGGAGAATGGAAGGAAATGAGGAAGGAGAAGACTGGGTCCAGGAGGCCAGGCGCCTTGTAAACAAATTAAGGCCGGATGATTTTGGTGAAGAAGGGGGTTAGCAAAAATGTAAAGATTAGAAATATAGATAAGAGCAGCACAATGGAAGGTGAAGTTAATAATTTCCATGGATTCAATGAGGGGGGGGGATACCAACCTCCCCCGATTAGCAAGCCTAAAGGAAAAACTTGAGAAAATGACCGAACATTGTGAAAGTAGGTTCGGCCAACTTACACGGATTGCGCAGAGTTGAAAAATTGGAAGAACTAGAGAAGGTGAACAAAAACCTAACTAAAGAAATTTAAGAATTAAAAAGACAGTTAAAAGATGAGAATGAGGAATTAAAGATGAATAATAAAGAGAATAAAGGGTCCATAGCAAAAGAAGCACAGTGTTGGAAGAAAATCCAAGAGAACAACAAAATTGTATTTGATGATATAGTGACATAGCAGATGAAAGAATAAACTGAAGACACAGTTATTAAAATAATGAGGGAGAATATAGTAAGAGAATTAGCAGATAAAAATTATACAAATATATTAGGGATGGAAGAGAAGTATAATCTAAATAGGACTACAAGAATAAAGGAGGAAAAGGAAAAAGTAAATAATATATTAGTAGTTCAAGATGAACCTGAAATAGGAAAACAAATTGAAGAAATATATAGGGTCAGGAAATATAATACAGATAAGACCAGACCAATTAAGGTTAAATTCAGGTTACAAATGACAGCAGAGAATATCTTAGCAAAAACAGGAAAACTAGCAGACAGTGACCAACATAAAAAGGTATGGATAAAAAGAGAAATGAATAAAGAGGAAAGAGAGTATGAGAAATCAAAAAGACTAGAAGCTAAGGAAAAAAACGAGAAAAGAAAAGAGAAAGAAAAAGAGAAATTCTATTGGAGAGTAGTGAATATGAAAGTGAGGAAATGGTTCATAGCAGATAAAAATGGAAGGGAAGCAGAAAACACGATGGAAGTAGCAGAAAATTAAAATTGTCTTGCACAAATATAGATGGATTATTAACAGGCTTGAACGAACTGAATGATTACCTGAATGAAAAAGAACCAGACATAATGGGAATTGTAGAGACAAAATTGAAAAGTCCACTACCACCCAACAGTGTAGGATATGGAGCATATATTTGTTGGATTAGGAACAGAGAGGTAAAACAAGGGGGTGAGTTATGTTCCTAAGAAGGATATGTGAGGAATGTCACATATGGAAAGAATAGATTAGAGATGATTGTGATGGAAGTGGAGGACAAGGATGGGAAGAGCAGAAAGTTTGTAGTAAATTATGTGCCTCCTAAAACGGCTTCGTGGGAAGAAAGAGAACACAAAAATATGTTAGAAGACACCAGGATATCACTAAGCAAGATAATGGAAGATGGAGGACGAATAATTATAATGGGTGACTTTAATTGTAAAGAAATCTGCTGGGAAGATGACAGTGAAGGGTGGAGATGACCTATGGGGAAATGTATTACTTGATATGATTATTGAAAATACAATGACACAATGGATACAAGAGAATACTAGGTATAGAAATGAGGAAGAACCATCAAGACTGAACCTAATAATCACATCAGAACCCGGAATAGTGGACAAGATCAAATATAAAACACCAATAAGTAAAAGTGACCACATATTGATCGAATTGGAACTAAATGAGGAAAAATACATGAAAAAATTAACAACATAGAAAGGGAAGATTGATGTATGAAAAAACAAACTTTGACAAAATAAAAGAATTCTTTCAAAAAGCTGACTGGGAAAGAATACACAAGGAGGAAACAACAGTAGTTGAGAAATGGAGTATTTTGACAAAAATTTATAAAGGAGTGGAAAAGTATGTGCCAAGACAAAAGCATGAAAAAGGATATGTAAAGTGCTGATACAACAAAAGATGTAGGGAGTTAAAAGACAAAAGAGATAAAGCTTGGATAAAATGGAAAAAAAAAAAAACTGAAAAATGGAAAATATATGCTAGTTATAGAAATGAATATGTACAAGTGCGCAGAGAAGAAAAGACAAAATACGAAAAAGATGTCATAGAAAAATGTAAAGATCAACCAAAATTATTTTACAGAATTGTAAACAAACTGAAAAGCAAACAAGAATTAGAGAAACTACGACAAGGAGTCGAATACAGAGAGAAAATAAAAATGGCAGAAATTATGAATAAGCATTTTAAATCAGTGTTTACAAGGGAGAACATACAACCTAGAGATATCGAATGGGAGGAGAGAGTCCCCCCTATGAAGGAGAGAAGTATCAAGAAATGAAATATTGAAACACTTGAGTAATCTTGATGTCAGAAAATTGCATGGACCAGATGAAATGGCAAACTGGATTTTGAGAGAATGCAGGAATGAACTAATAGACAAAATACATAGCCTAATAAACAATTCATTGAAAGAGGGAAAAGTTCCAGAAGACTGGAAAAGAGCAAATATAGTACCAATATATAAAGGGGGAAACAAGGAAGACCCTACTAACTAGAGACCGGTCTCTCTTACAAGTATGATAGCTAAAATCTGTGAAAGAATTATCAAAACTAGATGGGTAAAATTTTTGGAAAAAACAAAGTACTAAATCCAAGACAATTTGGATTTAGACAAGGACGATCATGCGTCACAAACTTAATGTGTTTCTATTCAAGGCTAATAGATGTAATACAAGAAAGAGATGGATGGGCTGATTGTGCATTTCTAGACCTGAAAAAAGCTTTTGATAAGATACCACATAAAAAGTTGCTTAAGAAATTAGAAACGGAAGGAGGAATACAGGACAAACTACTGAAGTGTATGGAAGACTTCTTGCATGAAAGAAAAATGAGAATGGTGATAAGACAAACACTCTAATTGGGATGAAGTGATAAGTGGTGTTCCCCAAGGAACAGTTTTGGCCCCAATAATGTTTGCTATATATATATTAATTACGTGAATGAAGGAATTGAAAGTTATATGAGCTTCTTTGCGGATGATGCAAAATTGTTGAAAAAAGTGAACACAAGAAGATAGTGAGTCGCTACAGAGGCATCTCAATAAAGTATGGGAATGGAGTAGGAAGTGGGAGATGGAATTCAATATCAAGAAGTGTAGTATAATGGAATTTGGAAGAAGCAAAAAAAGAATAGTGGGATCATATAAATTGGGAGAAGAAGAAATAAAAAAAAAGTAGAAAATGAGAAAGACCTGGGAGTCATTATTTTGAATAATATGTCCCCTGAGAAACATAGAAACAAAATTTTTGGACAAACTTATAACTTAATAAGAGCAATCAAAGTGTCATTTACATACCTGGACAAAGAAATGGTGAAGAAAATACTAGTTACTTTGATAAGACCAAGATTGGAATATGCAGTGATGATGTGGTCACCAAGTACAAAAAAATGTATAACAAAACTTGAAAGAATACAAAGAGCAATTACAAAACTAGCACCAACACTCTCAGAACTATCATATGAAGAGACTAACAAAACTTGAACTACAGACATTAGAGCAAAGAAGAGAGAGAGGAAACTTGATAACTAATAATAGAATCATGAAAGGCATAGAAACTATTGATAGAGAGGATCTAATAAAATGGGATAGTAGAAATACAAGAGGACATGGAAAGAAAATTAAGAAAGAGTTATAGAAGAGACCTGAAAAAGAATAGCTTTCCCCACAGAGTAATAGACATCTGGAATAAGTTGGACGAAAAAGTGGTGTGTGCAAAAACAATTCATGAATTTAAAAACAGTTTAGATAAAATGAGATATGAAGACGGGACACCACAAGCATACCTCCCCTTCCCGTAAAATACAACTAGGTAAATACACACACACATATATATATATATATATATTCAGAGCTGGGCGCATTCCTCGATTTTGGGTAGTGCCTAAGCATTCCTGCATTCCTTTGGCCAAGGTTAGCATGTTCTTGGAATAGGGTTCCTCAAAAGAATTCACTCAGTGCATTCCTGCGTTAGCGCTCCCAAACCTATTAAAGCATCCCTCAAAAAAAAGTAGTGTGTTCCTAAGAATAAAAATAAATAACACTGCGTTCCTCAACACTACTGTGCGCATCAAAAGAACTATTATGCAGCTTAAAAATAAAACAAAATACAAGGTAATAATACATCAGAGCTTCATACATTAAAATATATTTCACACAACTAGACAAGTTACAAAAATTTTAGTTTTTAAAGAATTAAATTTACTGCTCCTCCTACTACACTTCCTTCTGCTCCTCCTTGTACCCAAGGAGGTGCATGTTGCCCCTCACAAACTCCAGTTGTTCAAAGTTAATGTTGCTCAGGCTAGACCTTTTTGCCAGCAAAATGTCTACCACTGAGCTCAACAGCTTCTCCACTGCCCTGGGTCAGAAGCAGTGCCACAATACACAGCAAGCCCACTTCATTATATTGGCAAACCCCACTCTCCATCCCTTATGCAGAGAAGAAGACAGAAAGAAATCCCTTTGGGCTGCATCAATTTCTCATACATACGCCCTCAGCCCCCACCCACTCCCCCTCATGCATCACAGCATCATCCATACACAACCATTCTCTATTCACACCTATCTTCTGTCCTCTCCCATCCTTCCTAAACAGACATTCCCCTCTTTCTCAATGCTCCTTTTACCCCATCTATCCATCTCATCCTAGGTCAACCCCTCATGTTCACTCCTATGCCTTCCACATGTCTTTTACTAGTGTTTCTTCACTCATTCTTTCCATCTGTCCAAACCATCCCAATACTCTTTCATCAACTCTATCTCCCAACTCCCTTTCCACCCGTTCTCCTTATTTCTCACTCTATTCAGCCTAGTAACCCCTATCATATTTCTCAGACACCTCATCTCAAACACATTCAAACTCCTTCTCTCTTCCTCCCTTATGTTCCATGTTTCTGCCCCATACTGTGCTGTCGGCACAATCACTCCTTCATACAATCTCCTCTTAGCATCCATTCCGAAATGTCTATTTCTCATTACACTTTTTAATCCCCCAAGGCATTTACTCGCTTCTCTCAATCTACATTCTACCTCCACCGCCACTCCTCCCTTTCCTGCCAAATTTGCACCCAAGTATACATTCTAAATAAACTGCATTTGAGTAGATTGTTATCATGCCATATATTTGATAAACAAGAAATAAAACAGAAGTACAAAACAATTCCTGTAATAATTTTATTTCTATCATGCTATATATTCATTTAATAAATAAAGAAGTAAAACATAAGTGCAAAAATAACATAAAATAGAAGTGAGGACAAAAATATGGTAATTTCATACATGAAATATATGTATTATTCATTTGTTACACTTACATATAAAATAGTGGTTTTATGATAAGCAAGAAAATGTAGGACTATGGCATTTTGTTCTGTCTTCGCATTGTGGCATTATGTCGTGTGGCATTTTGTCACGTATTCTAACAGGACTGTGTTGGCTCAGGAGTGCAAAATTTTTTATTGGGATCAGGATTGTAGTTATTGATTGTAGTTCTTGGATCACCTGATAATAATGATGGTAGCAGGTAATAACATCTGTGAAGAGGATGGGTTGTTCTAGTGTTACCAGTGTTGAGTATTCTTGAATTTTTGGGTGGACCTCTTTGCTTCTGGCAAGTGCTGTGGGATGGGGAAGGAGTGTAACACAAGGAATTTGATTTTTGGAAGGGCTATTACTCCTAATCCGTTTTTTTTTTTTTTTTTTTTTTTTAATCATACTTCTTTATGGATGACCTGGTGAGGTTTGGGGAGGCTATGTTATGGCATCTTTTGTAACCCTTATGGGATGAGCAGAATGGATCCTAAATTGGGCTACTCAGTTGTGTAAGCTGCTACTACATAGGGAAACCATTGGGTCTACACCAAGTACCATGTGGGTTGTAATAAAGGGCTTCTTACCCTCTTCTAGCACCCCCACTGTCACACACCATTGCTAGAGGACTTATGGTTGTTAGAAAAATTATGGTACTGTTAGCTGATGGAAGAGATGGTGACTGAATATACTGTCAGTCTCAGTCACTCTTGCCAACTCCCATGTGGGTAGGTCCCAAGGAGCACCACCTTATGGTGGTGGGACAGCAGTTGGTACCTTTCCAGGTTTTCAATCATTGAGACCCACTTTTTGATCATGCTGTTCTCTTGTTAATAGGGAGAGGAGGTAACGAGTTCCAGGACCTTGAAATGAAATTCATGACAAGTACCAGATACCCGAGGCCCTTACTCCTCCAGCGTGAGGAATTAAAAAACTGATTATTTTGTCTGAGATTTACCACAAATAAATACAAAAATTACAATTGGCAAGAGTACAGCTGGTGATTGGATTTTACTTACACTGATAAGCATATAATACATTAAAAACAATCATACAACTAAATCATAATGGAAATAGGCTCAGTCTTGAAAAAAATTATATATATTTTACTTAACTATATCTTGCCTCAGTGATAAATGATCTTACCTCCTCTGCTTCTTAATCAATAGCATTTCAACTTGTTTCTTATTCCATAAATTTACATAACTGTCACTAATACAAACATTGTGCTCCTGTCTGAGAATCCTTGACTATCATCTGAAACCAACACTTTCCCATGGTGCCTATATAGAATTATTAAGAATTTTATACATTGTTTTTTTGTACTTTTTATATAATTAAATATTACATTATAATTTGAACCTTTTGGGTCACAGAATTGAAAAGTATATTACACAGGAAATAATTGGAAGTTACAGACCATCTAGTCATGCCTTTATTTCATCATCTTCATTTCTTACAAATTATGATATGCAAAACTAACAATTAATCTATGATCCAGTATCAAAACTTACAACCTTTTATTAATTTCATTAAGTAATTTTAAAGATCATTAAGACACCATATTTCTTCCAAATAAATACATAGAATGAAGGATATACCTCTAGTATCAAGAGAGGCACATTTGTCCATACATGTTGCACATACACTAGTGCTATCAAGTTATGATGAACAAAATTCAGATTCCATTAAACTCCATTGCAACTACTTAACCAATTTCACGGCTAGTCCAAAGGTGTATTAGAACTCTGTGGTCCAGCATTACCTGCAAGGATAATTCAGAAATTGTTACCAAATTTAAACAAACATTAGCATACTTCATGCATCTGCCATGAGCATGCACACTTCACAATACAAAATCTACCTGATACAGGCTGCCCCTATCATATGCAAACTCACACAATGCAAATCAACTACACTGTGAGATCCTTATAGGAATATTAACCATTTCTAACTATGCAAATATGTCCCTGAATGTGTGAGTCTGGCATATAATTTCAATACAAACACCCAGAAAATGAGAGGGTGGGTAGTGCAGGTGCATTATCAGTGAACCAACATGCAAGCACCATAGTATGTACAACAGCTTACAACTAGAGAAGGGCAGTCCCAGCTTATTGTACATGCCTTGGGTAGGTGGGTTATCTACCATTATTGTGAAACCATAGTGGGCATATTTGATTCTATAGTGACATCATAGTTTCTTGATGCCAGTATTACTATACAAGTTCTTTTGCACTTTCCCATTTCCTTGCCTATCAGTCATTTTCCTCGCTCCTCCCTCTGCCACAACCAATACCTCCCTAACCACCTTTACATTCAACAATTATCTTTTGCTGCATGCCAGACCTCCTGATATCCATCCCTTTGAATACACTCTTCCCTGAGAGGACAGAGTTCACCTGGCCAGACTGCAATGTGGCCACCATCCAGCCCTTCTGAGTTACCAGAATTGGCTGGATGACCACATCACAGATAACTGTCCAGGATGTAACACTTCACCCCATACTGTACAACACATTATAAAGGACAGCATTGTACACAATCATCCATTCCAACAACACAATATACATTCTATAAGGATTTTGTTTGAAAACTTTCTCACAGCCAGTGCTCCTCTGGGGAATGGGACTGCTCAGACATTCTAGGGAACAACAACATTTCTCTTTCCTTTCTCAGCTTTACTTTCATTAACATCAGTCCACCTCCATCCCTTACATTTTCCACCTCCCCAAACCAACATGAATTCAAAAAAGGAGCAAATCATGCTGCTCATAAACATCACCAAAACAAGTGCTACAGGGATTCAACAAAAAGTCTCAACCAAAAAATGGTCATGATAACTATAAAATAAACAAGGCAATTGATATAAAATTCCAACATATACAACAAAAAATTATAATTGGTGGACTGGCTGGTGAGGTTGTTTAATGTTTGTCTAAAAAAAAGGGTAGAGTACTAGAGGACTGGAAGAGTGCATGTATAGGTCTGTTTTACAAGGGAAATGAGCACAAGTGTGTGTATAGTAGTTTCAGAGGGATCAGTTTGTTGAGTGTAGTTGGGAAGGCTTATAGGAGGGTTCTGATTAAAATTTGATAGAATTAGCAGAGGAACAGGAGTAATTGGTGAGGAACATTGAGGGTCTAGGACAGGTCGGGGTTGCATGGATCAGATTTTTGTGGTAAGGCAGGTTTGTATAAAAGCTTTAGGAAAAGGTAAGAATGTTTTTTGGGCCTTTATGTAATATTTGGAAAAGGTGTATGACAGGGCAGACAGGAAAGCACTGTGGGTATTGCAGATATATGGGATAGGAGGAAAGCTATTAAGAGCAGTCAAGAGTTCTTACAAGAATAGTACAACCTGTGTTAGAATTAGAAATGGAGAGAGTGATTTTGAGGTAAAGGCAGGACTTTGCCAGGAATGTGTTGTCGCCTTGGGTGTTCAATTTATACATGGATGGGGTGGTGCAAGAGGTAAATGCAAGGGTAATGGGCCAGGGATTGGAGATGTCTAAAAAGAATGGAGAAAAATGGGAGATTAGCCAGTTGTTGTTTGCTGACAACACAGTGCCTAGAGCAGGATCAGAGGAAGAATTAAGGAAGTTAGTGATGGAGTTCAGGAAAGTGTGGAAAAGAAGGAAGTTGAGGATAACTGTGGGTAAAAGTAAGGTGATCAAATGTACAAGGGTAGATGGCTTCAAATTGGAAGTGAGTATTAAGGGAGAGAGACTGGAGGATGTGGATAGCTTGAGATACTTGTGTGCAAATGTGGCTGGAAAGGGAGTAGAGGTAGAATGTAGGTTGAGAGAAACAAGTAAATGTCTTGGGTGATTAAAAAGTGTAATGATAGACATTTGGGAATGGATGCTATAAGGAGATTGTATGAAGGAGTGATTGTGCTGACACCCCTGTATGGGTCAGAAACATGGAACATAAGAGAGGAAGAGTTTAAATGTGTTTGAGATGAAATACCTGAGAAGATTGGTAGAGGTTACGAGGCTGGATAGTGTGTGAAATGAGGAAGTGAGGAGGAGGGCAGGGGTGGAGAGGGAGTTGGGAGATTGGGTTGATGAAAGTATTGGGATGGTTTGGACACATGGAAAGAACGAGTAAAGAAAGATTAGTAAATGAGGTGTGGAAGGCAGAGGTAGAGGGAGTGAATATGAGGGGACGACCAAAGATGAGATGGATAGATGGGGGTAACAGGGGCACTGGGAAAGAGGGAAATGTCTGTTGAGGAAGGGAGAAGACAGAAAATAGGGGTGAGAATAGTTGTGTATGGATGATGATGCAATGCATGGGAGTGGGTGAGGAATGGGGGAGGAGGTGAGGGGATATGTGTGAATGATATTTTGACGCAACCCAAAGGGATTTCTCCCAGCCTTCTCTTTTTCTGCAAGGAGCACTTGGTGATTGAATGAGGCCTTACTATGGATGTGCTGTGTCCTGCTACATTTCTTCTGACCCAAGGCAGTGGGTGAGATGCAGGGATGACCTGTCATCCAAAAGCCAAGAAAAGAGGGAGGGAGGGGTGGTGAATGGGAATGGAGTATGTGAGGATGAAATGGGTGGGAGTAGATTTATGCCTTTGACTTTGGTTACCTCCCTTGTAAGGGAGAAAAGACGTTGGTATATGTATGTGTTTCCCATGAAGTCATAAAAGGCAACAAAGTGGGATAGTGATGGGCCTTGGTATCCTGCTCTGTAAAATTATCCTATGAGAAGTCAAGGTATAAGAGGATCTGAAGACATTTCTAATCAAAACCCTAAGATTTGGTACAGATGAGTAAATGGGAAGAGATAAGCAGTATGTTTGTAAAAGGATGAATGTGTTAGGATTAAGTGAAACTAAATTGAAAGGGACGGGTGATTTTGAGTTTGGGAGTGTGGTGAAGGTGTCAGCAGTGAGGAGGGGGGTGAGGGAAGGAAGTAGCTCTGCTGCAAAGTGATGAGGTTAGGAAAATGTGTGGTGGAGTGGAAGGAAGTGCCTTCAAGGTTAATGTGGATAAAGGTAAAACTGGGATGGGAGCTGTGGGTTTTTACAAGCACATATGGGCCTGGTAGTGAGAAGAGTGTACCAAAAAAGAGGGGCATTTTGAACATTTAAATAATTACTCAGAGAGTTTTTGGAGGATTATCAGTGTAGTAGTGTCAGATCTCAATGCTAGAATAAGGGATGAACCAATAGATAGGAAGTTTGGAGTGCCAGGTAAAATCATAGAGTTGATGGTAGAGATATGTTTAGAAAGAGTTGATAGCAAACACATTGTTTAACCACTTCAGTACAAATAAAATTCTCACACACAGCATTGGCTGCCATATGTATAATGCATCACACTACTTGCATTATAAAATATAAAGTCACCACTGTATTACTCTTTCTCTTTTAGATCATCGAAACTTCAAACATCAGGCAGCCTAACACTCATATGAGAATATTCAACTCATATTGAAGAAGTTAAGAGAGAAACGAGAAGTTTTAAATGTGTTCGAGATGAAGTGCCTGGGAAGTATGGTAGAGGTGACAATGGTGGACAGAGTGAGAAATGAGGTGAGGAGAGAAGGGGTAGAAAGGGAGCTGGCAGACCTACCTTTGCCATCACAGGCCACTATCTTCAACTTGTCCACTTGTGCAAAGTCATGCATTTCCTTAAATTCGACATTGTTCATTATGAACGTCCAGACGTTGTCACAGAAGCGGTACGTGTTCAGCTTGTCAGCCTAATATGAAGTAAAAGAAAAAAATAAATTTGTTTGTTTCCTAATTGACTGTGCTTAGAAACCATCTCCAGAACAAGACTACACATATATATAAAAGTGTGAATACACATTACATCATATAGTAAAGCCTATATTTGTAACCTTAAATATCAATTATATATTATAAAAATATAACTGGCCTTTATTATGGTGTTTATAAGATTTAATGATACAAAGCACTCACTGCCTGGTTATTCATGACCAAAAACACAGAAAAACTAGGCAATGTAAAAATCCTTATGAATAGCAGGTTGTACTCAAATAATACATTTAGTCCATATGCACTCAGAAAACATTACTCTCCCCATGCAACCAAACATGAGTGACTGGTTCATAATACTACCAGGTCTACTTGTGGTTATTTCATCACCCAGTAACTAGTTAATGCAGCCATAATAAAAATGTCACTGCATCCACTAATTACATCACTCCATAAATTTTGTACTGTACTTATGAAACCTCTCAGATCCAAGAGTAAACACATAAAACAAATGTAGCAATCAATCAATTAATCCATTGCCCTTAGTATCTCTTACAGATTTTTTTTTTTGCCATGTAAGTGAATCATTCCTACTGCATATGTGCTGTGTCTTGCTGCATTGCTTCTGATCTAGGCATTGGACACGAGACTGGGATGACCTTTCATCCATGAGGAGCTAAGATAAGTTTGAGTTTTAGAGTCAGTGTGGGTCTTGGCATCAGTGTGAGTCTTGGCACCAGTGGTCTTGGTGTCAATCAAGTTAAGTCAAGCTAGTAAAGCTCCTCCTAACAGAGATGCCAAGTGGTTGTGTTCCAGTGATCAGTACCAAAGGGTAGCATTCTCTTCCCCCACCACAGGGCAGGAAAAAAAAGGAAATGAATATTCAGAGAAATGGTACAGGACAGTAACAAGGGGTTGGGGGACAGCATAATGGAGGGACAGTCGTAGTATAAAAGTGTCATCATTTCTCTATGAACAGAGTTTTCCTCTATCACAGACAAAATGATGTGTGGCTCTGGTCCATAGGGGTGCCCCATATAGATCCTAAAGTATCAACTGCATGCTACTTAGCCACAATAACATAGTTCTGATTATAAAGTTGGGTAGATTTAAAGAAATGGTCAATGATGTGTTTGACGAAAGACTTATGGATTATTGGTAGGATTCTGAAATCACTCTTACTCATGTTAGTGTGATTTGGGGGATGTATACATCAGCAAAGATTGGTAGTACTGTTTAGGCTATGTGTGAGTTGAAAGGCAACATTGGCTGCTCCTATTAGAGGTCTGTAGATCACGTGTCATGCATGTGAAATATCGTATGGTTGGTTATCAGGTTAGCAATTGTTATACAAAATTTTCCCAAGAGTGCTAAAAGATAAATCTGAAATCTGTGACCAGCTAAGAGAAATATTTAAAGAGTCTGTAAACAAGGACTTTGTGCCCATTTCTTGGGGGCAGGCAAACATTGTTCCCGTTTTCAAAAAGGATGACAAATCTCCTATGCACAACTACAGGCCAATCAGTTTGACGTCAATTATAGGTAAGATACTTGAATCAACAATGGATAATATAATTAGAGATCACATTGAGATACATTAATTGTGACTCCCAGCATGGGTTCACCAAAAGTATGTCATGTGTAACTAATCTTCTATCTTTTTATAGTAAAGTCTACAAGGTGTTTGAAAACAATGATACATACATACATACATATACCAAGGCTTTTTCCCCCTTCCAAGGGAGGTAGCCAAAAAGGGAAAGGCATAAAAACACTCCCACCCATTTCATCCCTAAATACACTCCACACCCCTCCCACCCTCCCTCTCATCTGAGCACCTCCTGGATGACGGGTCATCCCTGCACCCTGCCCACCGCCCTGGGTCAGAAGCAGTGTCACAAGAAACAGCACATCCACAGCAAGGCCGCTTCATTTAATCGGCGACCCCCCTTGCATATAAGGAGAGGACGTGGAGAAATCCCTTCGGGCTGTGTCAAAATTTACTCACACATACTACCCCCCACCCCACCCATTCCTCCTCATGCAATCACAACATCATCCATATACAACCATTCTCCACTCATCTCTGTCTTCCGTCCTCTCCCTTCCTTCCTCAACAGACATTCCCCTCTTCCCCAAAGCCCCCTTCACCCCATCCATCCACCTCATCCTAGGACGTCCCCTCATGTTCACTCCCTCCACATCTGCCTTCCATACCTCTTTTACTAGTCTTTCTTCACTCATTCTTTCCATGTGTCCAAACCATCCTAATATTCTTTCATCAATCCTATCTCCCAAATCCTTTTTCACCCCTGTTCTCCTCCTCACCTCCTCATTTCTCACTCTATCCAGCCTAGTAACCCCCACCATACTTCTCAGACACCTCATCTCAAACACATTCAAACTCCTTCTCTCTTCTTCTCTTATGTTCCACGTTTCTGCCCCATACAGTGCTGTTGGCACAATCACTCCTTCATACAGTCTCCTCTTCACATCCATTCCCAAATGTCTATTCCTCATTACACTCTTTAATCCACCAAGGCATTTACTCGCTTCTCTCAATCTACATTCTACCTCCACCTTCACTCCACCTTTTCCTGCTACACTTGCACCCAAGTATCTAAAACTATCCACTTCCTCCAGTCGCTCTCCCTTAATGTTCACTTCCAGTCTACTGCCACTTTCACCCCTTGTACATCTCATCACCTTACTTTTACCCACATTTATCTTTAGCTTTCTTCTATCACATACTCTCCCAAACTCTGCCACCAGCTTCCTCAATCCCTCTGACCCTGCCACAAGCGCAGTGTCATCCGCAAACAACAGCTGGCTCACCTCCCACCTTTCTCCACTTTCTTTAACCATCTCCAATCCCTGACCCACTACCCTAGCATTCACCTCTCGCACCACCCCATCCATGTATAAGTTGAACAGCCAGGGCGACATAACGCATCCTTGACGAAGTCCCACCTTTACTTCAAACCACTCACTCTCTCCATTTCTAATCCTGACACAAGCTCTACTACTCTCATAAAAACTCTTGACAGCTCCCAAAAGCTTTCCTCCTATCCCATAAATCTGCATAACCTCCCACAGTGCCTTTCTGTCTACCCTATCATAAGCCTTTTCCAGATCCATAAAAGCCCAAAAAACATCCTTCCCCTTTCCTATAGCTTTCTCACATATCTGTCTTACCACAAAGATCTGATCTACACAACCTCTACCTGTCCTAAATCCACACTGTTCCTCACCAATTACTCCTTCTGTTCCTCTCCTAATCCTCTCAATTAAGATCCTCCCATAAGCCTTCCCTACTACACTTAACAGGCTAATCCCTCTGAAACTACTACATTCACACTTGTCCCCTTTTCCCTTGTAAAGAGGAACTATACAGGCACTTCTCCAGTCCTCCGGTATTCTACCCTCTCTCCAGCAAACATTAAATAACCTCACCAACCAGTCCACCATCACTGAACCTCCCTTTTTCAGACATTCTGCATGGCATCCATCCAGACCAGGTGCCTTACCTGCTTTCATCATCTTTACAACTGCCTTCACCTCATCCTTCCTTATTTCTCCTCCATTCTCCTCACTCATCACTCTCATTTCCCACTGCAGCTATCTTTCCTTCCCTATCCTCCTTCACATTTAGCAACTCCCTAAAATATTCTGCCCATCTTCCCCTTACTGCCATCTCTTCCATTATCATCTCTCCATCTGTACCTTTTACCTTTTCTTCCCTACTTGATTCGCCTCCTCTTCCTCTCTTAATTTCTTTCCAAAACATCTTTTTATTACTTTCAAAATTTTCTGTCATACTCCTACCCCATTTCACATCTGCTCTCCTCTTTGCCTCCTTTACCTTTTGCTTTACTTTTCTTTTCTTTTCTTTGTACGTCTCATATGACTCCCCCGTCCTCTTTTGTAACCAATCTGTGAATGCTCACTTCTTCTCTTCTACAACCTTCTTTGTTTCCTCATCCCACCATTCACTACCCTTTCTTCTATTTCCCCCTGTCCTTCTTGTTCCACACACCATCCTTGCACACTTTAAGACTCCCTCCTTGAACCATCCCCATTCCTCCTCCACACCCATCTCTGCTCCATCCTTTACTCCCTCCCACTCCTCCTTCAGCTTCTTTTCGTACTCCTTCTCCTTTTCATTTTCATTCAAGGAGTTCACTCTAAGAACCTCCCTACCTTTTGTCCCTTTCCTCCTTCTCCATCTATCCTCCACTCTCAGCTTACCTTCCACCAAAAAATGATCTGATATTCCCCCACCCTCTCCCCTTAGCACATGTACATCCTTAACTCTTCCTATCATAATCCTATTCACCACTACATAATCCATTAGCGCTCTATCTACCACCCTTCCCTCCACCACCCTCTCCCATGTGTACTTATGCTTGACTTTCTTCCGAAACACTGTATTTGCTATCATCAACTCTCTTTCTAGACACATTTCCACCATCAACTCTCCACTACGATTCTTTCCTGGAACTCCACACTTCCCAACCACTCCATCGATTGGACCATTTCCCACCCTAGCATTAAGGTCTCCCAGTACTATTACATTGACATTTCTTCCTAAACCCTCTATGCACTCATTTAAATCTATCCAAAACAATGATAGTTTGATGTTATTTACCTTGACTTTAGCAAAGCATTCAACAAGGTGCCCCACCAGAGACTACTATATAAAGTCAAAGTCCATGGCATAGGAGGAAAAGTGTTTGAATGGATTAAAACATGGATCACTGACAGAAAACAGCAGGTTACCATAAACATTGTAAAATCCAAATGGGGGAGTGTTACTAATGGAGTTACCAAGATTCAGTTTTGGGTCCTTATTGCTCATTATGTATATAAACAACTTGGACAATGGGATTATTAGTGATATTAGCAAGTTTGTGGACAACACTAAAATAAGACTCCAAATTAGGTCAGGAGAAAACATCAAGATACTGCAGGAAGATCTTAATAAATTGTTCACATACATGGTGAAATGGCAAATGGACTTCAATATCTCGAAATACAGTGAATTAAACATAGGTTTACATAACCCAGACAGCAGGTATACCTTATATAACACCTTTTTAGAGAAAACTGAGTGTGAGAGAGACTTGGAAGTTCTAGTGACCTCTGACCTTAAATCCAGGGAACAGTGGATTAGCATTAGAAATAGAGCTAACAGAGCATTAGGTTTCACTGCTAGGACCATTATGAATAAAACCGCAGAGGTAGTTATCAAACACTATCTGGCATTAGTTAGACCCATCCTTGACCATGCAGTACAGTTTTGATCTCCATCCCATAAAATGGATATAAATTCACTAGAATCAGTACAGAGGAGAATGATCAAAATGATACATGGGCTCAAAGATTTACCTTACAAGGACAGGCTGAAGCATCTTAATTTACACTCACAGGAAAGAGAGTGTGGAGTGATCTAATACAGGTGTTCAAGTGGATCAAGGGCTTTAACAAGGGGGATGCAGACAAGGTCATCATATCAAGACAACAGGGCAAGACTCATAGTAATGGATCTGAATTGGGCAAATTTATATTTAAGAAGGAAACAAGCAAGAACTGGTTTACCAATAGTGGTCAACGAATGGAACAGATTTAGTAACCACATAGTGAAAACAGTTGAAATTATCATTTGTTTTAAGAAAAGGTTAGATAAACTTATGGATGGGGATAATAGGTGGTAGTGGTCATGAACCTACCTAATGTAGGCCTCATGGTCTCTTGCAGTCCCCTTCATTCCTATGTTCTGAAGACCCACAGCCTCCAGGAAACTGGCAACAGCCTCTGATCAAGACTGTAAGTCACTGATAAGAAATATTGTGTTGCTCTCTGGGGATAGTCTATGTGGGGTATTGTTGTATGCGGTGTTCAGTGTCTTCTGTGAGATGGTTGTTTCTGGGGCAGTCTGAATCTATGGCCAGACCTATTCTTTGTTGGTAAAGGGATTTCTCAAATTACACAAGTTTAAAATACGTGTTTTTTTAATAATACTAGGTAAAAACCTAGTATTTTTTCATGTCACATGGATTACTTTGAATAACAACATGTCAAGAAAATCAAGTTGTACACGGTTTAGTTCCATGATACAGCCACCACGTGTTCTCCATGTGTGCCACCAACATGCTGTCCTCACATGCAGCACTCAAAGCTCATTGTTACCTATACACCACTAGTGTTAATGTCTCTTTCCACTCTTCACTCTCAGTGCTATGCCACAGTGTTTACCTTGGCTTCCAAGCACCCTTTGACTTCTGTAGCAAGTGGCAGTTTATCGATAAGATCTAGGAAGACCTTAACCCTAGAGCATAAACTAGAAGTCCTGGAGAGAATTGATAAGGGGCAGAAAACTTCAGTGATTGTGGACACAATGAAGGTGAACAAGAGCACAATTTGGACCATAAGGAGTAATGCCAATAAAATTTGTGCCAATGCTAAAGCAGGAACTCCAATAAATAGTTCTAAATCTTCATATGCTCATCCTTTGGAGATGCAGCATATGAAGAAAATGTTAGCCACATGGATAGGCCATCAGAACAAGACCCACATGCCCATAAGCTTCAACTTCATACAGGCAAAAGCAAAATCAATCTATGATACACACACAATTTAGTTCAGTAACCATTTTCACTTTACACAATTTCTACATTACACAATCCCTTCAGGAATGCATCCCTTTCATAATTCAAGATCCCTGTACTGTTTCAATGACGGATGGTAATCTGGGCAGAAACATGCTGGTGTAGTTCTAGTCTGGTGTGGGAGGGTTTTCTCTGTGGGACTTACATCTGGGATGAAGTGGGCATTGCATGCAAAAGGAATGTTTGTCAAGCAAGGAAAAGAAAGTGCGAAGATAGGTGTGAATGGGGAGTGGCTGTAAATGGATAAGAAAATCATATGACCTCCCCCCTTTTTTTGTCTGCTCAGTAGATTTTTCAAGTGGATGAGGTAGAAGGTGGGGAGGAGAATGGTTACCATATAATGAAATGGTGGGGGTAAATCAGCTCTAGCTGTTGCACCCTACTATAGAGGTAGTGCATCCTGCTGCATTACCTATGACCCAGGCACTATGGCGGGGACCAAAGATGACCCTTCATCCATGAACAACTAAAATGAAAAGACAATGAATGGGTTCTTGGATGAGTGTACAATGAGTATGTGCTTTGACTTTCGACCACCCCCCCTTAAGGGGAAAATGACTTTCTGGTTCATGAATGCATTGAACAAAACCTAATCACTTAAACCATTCTTCAATACAGTCTACCACATTAAAGAGTGAACACACAAAATAGTGAATAAAATCAACAAACCAGTGTACAAAAAAAACTTCATTACCCCAATACTGAAGTGTGAGCATGGTCAAAAATAATCTGAAAAAGCACCATTTCTTCTAATATTTCCTTTTTTCTCATTCAATGTGCAGGGCCTTTTGGATAATTCCAATGTACAAAAAGTGAGCATTTGCTGAAAAATGCAATAATCATTATGAATATTATATATGTATATATATATATATATATATATATATATATATATACCAAAAGGTTTTTACCCAATTATAAAGGGGTGGGCGAGTCAAAACATACACTCACCCCACACCCATCAAAAACCCATTTATTGTCCTTCCCATCTTATCACCTCATGGATGATAAGATGAAGGCAATGCAGCTAAAGTACTTTCACAGCAGAAGCTGGTTTACCCCCACCTTTTCATTATGTGGCAGAGGCCCCCCTCAAACCTACATGACAAATTTATGAAGCAGACATGAACATACCATCAGGCCATGTTTTTTCTGCCTCCATTTACAACCATTCATCATTCATTCCATTTTTGCATTCTCTCTTACTCAACAGGCATTCCCCTTGTATTCAGTGGCCTCTTCAGTCTGTCCATCCACTTCATTCTTAGTCTTCCTTTCAAGTCAAGAAACCCTAGCAAAAAAATGTGGAAAGCAGAAATGTAAGGTTTTTACATTTCTGCTTTCCACATCATTTTTTGCTAGGGTTTCTTGACTTGTTCTTTCCATATACCCAAACTTTCTCAGCAATTTTTGATCAGCCCTATTTGACAGCTCTTTTTCCACACCTGCCATCTGCCACACCACATTTCTCACTATCCATCTTAATCACTTCAGTAAAAATTAAATTTTTGCATGCAGCATTGGCTGCCATATGTACAATGCAATTCACTACTCGCATTATATAGTCACTGCTGTATTACTCGTTTTCTTTTACTCTCAGTAATAATAAACACAGAAAATGTGATCAAACCAGTTCACAGAATCCAGGGGTAACTCATGTACAACTACAAAAAATATATATATATACAGGAATACCTCACTATACAACCGAGTTGTGTTCCCAGCTGACTGGTCGCAATGTGAAAATTTGTATATCGAGGTGGGTTTTACGTGTAAATAGGGGGCTTGCGTTCATGGATCCTGTCAACCCCCTCCTCAATTTTTGCCTCCTGGGGCTTTCACGTACACCCAACATTTGTTTTACCTATTTAACAGCACTTGGTCATATAGCAAGGTATTCCTGTATATATAATCAAGATGCCGATGTCGGCATCCTCGTGTACCCATTCGAGCCCTGTGACACCTACATAGGAATAATCGTATCAAAGTGGTTAATTACATCTACCATAGTCCATACATATGACATCTCAAGCACATCTAATTTTTTCTTTTCCCATATCTTCTTCAAATTCCCTGTCTCTGCTCCCTACAGTGTTTTGGGCACTGTAGGGAAAAAAGGAAAAGAACAACTTGATAGAGAGGACTTATTAAAGTGGAACAGAGGAAAAACAAGAGGACATGCAATGAAACTCAAAAAGGATAACTACAGAAGAGACCTGAAAAAGAACAGCTTCCCACACAGAGTGATAGATATATGGAACAAATTGGAAGAAAAAATAGTGTGTGCAAACACAATACAAGAATTTAAGAACAAACTTGAACTTGCGAGATATAAAAATGGGTCACCACGAGCATAGTTCCCTTTCCCGTATAATACAACGAGGTAAATATAATATTTTTTTATGTTCATCTCCAGGTACCTATTTGATTTTGTGGTAACATGCCCCAACACATTAGGGACTGTTTTGGGTTGCCCCTATGGACTACAGTCACACATATGCCTCTACTAAGTCAAAATCTCTACTCATAGAAGAATAATTGCACTTTTGTACTACAGCCATCTCTCTTTTATGCTGTTCACCTGAATCAGTCTTTTACCAATTTTAAGCCTCCTTTTCTAGATCCCCCTGTGGTGGGGAAAAGAAATCTGGTGCTGTGTTTCCCATTCATGTCATATATGGTAACTAAGTAGGATGGAGTGATGGAACTAGTGATCCTGCTCTGTGTATTTATTACAAGAAGTCAGGGGCAGAGAGGGAAATTGAGGGTGGAGGAAAATTGAAAAAAGAGGAAAAAGGAGGGAAGTTGAGAAGTGCCGAGAGTAAATACATTGAATGAGCATAAAGAGAAATGTAGGAGGTGACCCAATTATCAGGGTTCTAGTTGGAGTCTTCTTCCCAGACACTTATGCCTTGACTTTTCATGGGAGAAAAATAATAGAGAACCCTAGACCTCCCTACTGACCCATTTAATAACTTTCTACAACACAAGAGAACATGGTAGCATCATTCTTGTCTCCCCTCATCACAAGGGTTTGATCAGACAAGGTAATTGTCACACATACATATACCAAAGGCTTTTCCCCCCTCACAAGGGAGGTAGCCAAAAAACAAAGGCATAAAAAACCATTCCCACCCACAACATCATGGAGAGTGGTCGGAACCCTTGGCTCTGACCACCTTCCAATCATCATCACCACCAAAACAAGATGCACTCCAGTCGGCCACAGACACACTTACACCAATTACAAGAGAGCTAACTGGGAAGCTTTTACTGAAGAGACAGAACAACATTTTGAAAAACTTAACAGTACACCAATCACAAACATAAACAATGCTGTGCACACTTTTAATACAATCATACAAAATGCAGACAAGAGATACATCCCTAGAGGCAACAGAAAATCACACAACCCCAACTTCACACCAGAAATCCAAAGCCTCATCAGACAACGTGACACACTTAAACACGGTACCCCCACACCTATCCCTCAAAACATAGCAGACCAAATACAAACACTAAACACTGTGATTGCCAATAAAATACATGAACAAAAAACACAAAATTGGCAAAACTTTATCAATACACTTGATCACAAAACAAACACCAGCAAATTGTACAAAACACTCAACAGCATTACACTATCCAACAGTAACACTACACGCTCTCACGCAGCAATAATCACAACAACAGATAATCTACCCTCAAACAGACAACAAGCAAACGCACTCGTACGTCATTTTGCACAGACAAGCCATCTCACTTCTCACCCTGACGACCGACGCACCATTCGACGTAAGAAAGACTTTCCCACAGACTCAGACTATATACCCTTCATAGACAGTCAGGCAAAACTCATAATACATAGTCTCAAGCACTCATCTGCCTGTGGCCCTGATAACATAAGCAACATCCACCTAAAACACATTGGACCACAAGGTATACACGCACTCACAAACATTGCAAACTACAGCTATTCACACAACACTATACCCGACATCTGGAAGCATGGTAAAATAATCACCATTCCAAAACCGAACAAAGACCCAACAATCCCAACATCGCACCGTCCAATCACACTTCTCTGCACCCCCTCTAAAGTCATTGAACACCTAATACTTAAACTTGTCACACCACATATTCCCCTTGCTGACTCACAACACGGTTTTAGGCCACTACACTCCACAAACACTCTTCTGACAAACCTCACACAAAGAATTTTAGATGGCATCAATTCAGATAGGCCCCACCAAAGAACACTTCTTATAACATTAGACATTAGTAAAGCTTTTGATGCTATCCCCCGCCACAACCTAACAAATAAAATATATAACATTGACATGCACAATAACACCAAAAGATGGCTGGCCAATTATCTGGCAGGTGGAAATGCTTACGTGTCATATAATGGCCAATCATCGCACATCAGAAACATTAAGAACGGAGTACCACAGGGCTCGGTTCTATCCCCCACACTATTTAATCTATACATGCATGACTTACCCACACCAGACACCTCAGAAATACAAATCTCTTCCTACGCAGACGACATAACAATCACATGCACACATCGTAACACAGACAAAGCTGCAGAAATAATCCAGCCATACCTTGACACACTCAACACATGGTTCATCACAAACAGACTCAAAATAGCTCCAACCAAATCTACAGCAACACTTCTCACCAACTGGACAAAAGAACACAAATACATACCTCATCTCTACATCAACAACACTCTAATACCACACACAAACACACCGAAAATTCTTGGTGTAACATACGATACATCCATGTCTTTCAAACAACACATCACAAACATAAAAAACAAATGCACACCCAGACTTAACGCACTTAAGTCAATCACTAGAACAACATTTGGACAAAACAAAGAAACTAATATAACAATATACAAACAATGCATACGCTCAGTGTTGAATTATGCGAGTCCTGCATGGGCTCCTAATCTCAGTGAGACACACCACAACACCCTTCAAATCATACAAAACAAAGCCCTAAAAACAATTACAGGCTGCACAAATACAACACCTACAGACCATTTACACCATGAAACAAAAGTCCTCAAAGTCAAGGACCACCTCGACATGAGAGGCACACAAACACTTGCCGCAGCCACCACAAACACATTACACCCGCTACACTACATAGCAGAACACCCACACACACCAAGAAACATTAAAACAACACCCAAAGACCTTTATCATGCACAGATACTCTCTTCTCTTCCTCCACAACCACCAAATACCAGCCTCCGGAAACATATTCATAATCATATCACTCACCGCTCCATTAACACACTGAAAGACAACACACTGCTGCATGCCAGACCCCCTGATATCCACCCTTCTGAATCCTCTCTCCCACGAAAGGACAGAGTCCACTTGGCCAGACTGCGGTGTGGTCACCACCCAGCACTTCTAAGCTACCAGAAGAGGCTGGATGACCATGTTGTGAACAGCTGCCCAGGATGTAACACTTCACCCCATACCATACAACACATAGTGGAAGACTGCATTATACACAATCATGCACGCAAACAACACAACATACGCTCTATAAAGGATTTGTGGGAAAACCCAGTTTCGGCTATGGCATTCCTTGGGGAGACGGGACTGCTCGGACAGACAGTCTAGGGAACGACACCAACAACAACAACAACAACAACTCCATCCCTAATACACTCTGCTCCTCTCCACCCTCTACCCTCCCTCTTATCTTGGCACCTCCTGGATGACAGGTCATCCCTGTATCTTGTCCACTGCCCTGGGTCAGAAGCAGTGTCGCAAGACACAGCACATCCACAGCAAGGCCACTTCATTAAATTGACAACCCCCCCTCTCCGTCCTTCCATGCATAAAAGGAGAAGACGGGGAGAAATCCCTTCGGGCTGTGTCAAATTTTTCTTACACATACTTCCTCACACCCCATCCACCCACCCATTCCACCTCATGCATCACAACATGATCCATATACAACCATTTTCCATTCACCCCTGTCTTGTCAAGTCACAGAAATGGTAAAGAATAGGTTCAAAGAGGCAGCAGAAAGGAAGGATAGCAATAATAAAAAAGCATCTCAACCTTTCTTTATAAGCAAACATTTTACTCTAATACAGATGAATGTGTGGCTCTGGTTTGTGAAGGCACACCAAAACAGTCCCTAAAGCACTGCCTCAGTCACCATGCTTTGATATACTTGAATTTTCATGTTTTTTACAAATTTCTGGAGTATTCTGAAATTATTTTTACACTTTTTCCAAATTTCTGAGACATTCTATAATAATTTTGGGACTAACTCAATATTTTAGGATGATCCTATCAACTTGGTTTATTCATTTAACCCCAAATGCTGAATGATCATGAATCCTAAATCACAAGACAATACATTATCTGGGACCAACGTACAGTTTATCAGAACATACAGTTGTCTGAATTACCTTAAAGCTTATCTTGGAACGAACTTTGTTTGCCAGGGCCTGGTTGATGGCTCGGTCAAATTGCAGAAGCACACGTATTGCCAGGTTCGGAGAAATTTGCTGGAACTGAAAAGAGAAAGAGAAAAGAAGTCTATTGAGCTCCACAAGAATTAATTACTTCACTTACAAGATAAGCTATCACAAAATACTCCAAGACCATCTTGTTGACCAGCTATCATTATTCTTCAAAACATAACCATAGCATAACTCTGCTGTACATACTGAAGAAATCAAATGAACAATTAAAATATAGAAAAGTAAAATAATATTAATGTACATAACAAATATTATAAAGGATGAGTAGCCTGATGACTTCTATATTTTGAGCAATCTCTACAAACCCCATTACAGAAAATTCCTGATATACTGAATGTCATACCACATCCAAACTACTCACCGATATATAGAACCTAGCTTCATATACAATGCGGAAGTTCACAAATAATGACACAGTCAATTCAACAAACACCATATTCCTCCTGAGTTACCTATTGGTGACATTTCTTGGAGTGGGAGAACACCCAGTACACAACATCAATTCCATAATTATATTGACATTGACTGGACTGGACACACAACAACATGACGTCTCAAATCTATCATCGCAGCTCCATTTGGTAGTGTATTTACTCTTACAGGTAGTCGTCGACTTATGACCTACGCAACTTATGACTGATCAACTTTATGACCGTCTGTTGGCAGGCATCACTCATTTGCCAGATGGTAGAAAAATATAGTGCATCTAGTTTTGTTCAACATAGTTTTATCACAAGCCATTCCATGGCCCCACACACTTATACTGAAAACTTTTTGTCTCAGTTACATGTTGTCTTCTTTATTTTGTAGCCATGTCACCCCTTGGTATATATATAAATATTTTTATGAAATTCCTCACTCCTATGTACATCATGATCAAATCTCCCACACACACCTCTCTCTTTAAGTGTGGTCTGATTCATTTTGTTCAGTCTTTCTTCAAGAGATCAATTTCTCATACAAGGAATCAGCATAGTTTTCCTCTGTATCACCTCCAGTTTATGTATGTAGTTGTATGGAATAGGGGGGAGGCCGTTCAGGGTGGTCAGAAGGTTAACCTTAAGTAATAGATCTTGTGTTAGAGTAGGAAAGGAAGTTTGAGGATAGTTTGAAAAGGGGGGGCTGCATTAGGGTTGTGTAATGTCGCCATGGTTGCTCAACGTTTACAGATAGTCATCGATTTATGACCAGTTTGTCCGAGTTATTATCATGCACTTAAAAAAATGTTTCGCCACCACTGATTACGACTCCTCACTCATGTGGCACACTGAATCAGTCTTTGTTAGGATTGGTGGATACCAAGTAGGGGCTGTCCAGAGGGTAAACCCTGGAAGGCCATGTGGTTTATCTACAGGGAAAAGTAGGGTTTCACTTTATCTCGTTTGCAAGGCACAGCCCACAGGACCGCAGCTTTCCTGTAGCAATTCGCCATGTGTTTGGCACCAAGTGGAGGGTGATTTCTGGCTCTGGGTGCAAAAAGAGAGACAAATATTGAACTTAATGGCCATGAACCAAGCAGCTGGGAGAGGTTCCAAGGTGATGACTGCAGCTTTGTGGGTGGCAAGAAACACAGCTACTGGAAGTGATAATGTTTGTTGGGTTCCGTTGGGCCTTACATACCAATGAGACAGCTTGAGACAGCAAAGCCAGCTCACATCCTGCGCACTGATTAGCAGCTGTCGTTGTTCCTCTGACCCATAACTCGTGCATCGCTACTTTCAGGTACGCAGCCTAACTCATCCTGGCCAAGCTCATGTTGTGCACGTCAATTGGCTGAGAGTGACCCACCATAAATCACAGTGCATTAAGTAAAGGATAACTGCCTAACACACTCCAACAAAAGTCGAGGCTAGAGATGAGGTCATTTAGATCCTCAAAAAGAAATTACCGAAGTAGTTGTACTCCACGTATCCCAGCAGTTGGGATATGAATGCCTTGAATTATGGTGAGGGATTCTTCTCTGGGGTATGATGGATAATCCTAACATTTTTACCCTATATTAAGAACAAAGACCAATTTGTGACCAAATCGAATGAAAGTTGTTTTTTTTTGTTATTGATTTCTGCCAAGAAAAGAGTACAAGTTGATGCTTTAAGATTTATGGTAAATTTTTAGAAGTGTACATATATTCAATATAACAATAGAAAATTAAATCATAATTTTATAAATTATAATACATCAACATTATATGCATTATTCTTGGCAGAAATCAACAAGAGATGGATAATTCAAATTGCATTGTTCTCATAGCGACATTCTGCATCCCATGAGAACTACTTCAGCTCAAATATCTGGAATTCCATTTTTATGTTGACCTAGCTACTTTAGAATCATAATGCCATCTTTATTAGATTTGGAGGTCGAACATGACAACGATGACCTAATGACCCCTAGAATTACTGGTACCGCCTTACTAAATGCAGATGTTAGTTATTTATAGCTATTTTTTAGTAACTTTTTCTATTATATTGAATTTGCAAAGAATGATGTATATTATGTTGATGTATTATAATCTACATATTTAAATTTTTGCTATATTGTGCAGGTGTGCACTTCTGAAAATTTACCATCTTTTCAGTGGATTGGTTACATTGGGATTGGGCTGGGTTGGGAGTTACTGGACAACTAAGTTTCATGATATCCGTGCTTGTGTGACTATGGAATTTCATTCAAGTGGCTGGGCAAACTACCAGATAGGCCACCCATACCTGGATACCTGAGCCTCCACTATAATTCCCTACCTGAAGCCGCAAGAGTAACAGGGGAGTTTGGGGTCTATCTCTCCTGTGCCATGATTCATGAACAGGTAAAATTAACCCAAGTAACCAAACCAAGTATAGTAAACCAGGTTGTAATAATGAATACACCAATGAACGACTACCCATTAGTTCAACTGCACCTGAATTAGCTCATCAAGAGTTTCTTGGAGCGTATTACCAAGCGTGGTATTACGATAAAGCTGATACGCTGCCATTGTATCAATCTATTTTGTGTAACCTATGCACCGATTAGCGAGATGTAATTTGTTTTGGTTTGTATTGCAACGAAACGGTAGTAAGGTTCGTTCTATAAATTGTTTTTAGCAAATAATAAAATAAATTTACTATATAACTTTATTCAAACACTTTAATTTAATACATGTTTTCTGTATACAGATACATTATTACTTTCTTTCCTGTTTGCATTAATTTGCCGTCCTCCTTCAAGGATTTCTGGAGCGAGTATTTCTATCAGTTCTAACAGTTGATGTTCTGGAAGAGGCTGTAAGCCTGTACATCCAGCTCGGAATGATTAACTAGATTTGTGATTACACTGGTGGTGGTGGTAGCTATATTATAAATAATTTTACTATAATCTATTTTAGCTCTATAATTATAAAATAAATCTTGATCCCTCCATGCCTTATCTACATTGTTTTCAAATTTCCAAATAGACTGTGAGTCAACAACAAATTGTGGCAGCATGTTCCAATTGTTAACCACTCTATTACAAAATGAATTCTTTATTTTTTCCAGTCTCGTTCTTTTCTTATAAATCCTCTTGGAGTGACCTCTTGTTCTATCGCTATCTCTTAACATGAACAGTCCTTGACATACTTCCGTATTATACCCGCCGGACAGGATTTTGAACGTTTCCAACATGTCTCCCCTCGCCCGTCTGTAAGCCAGTGTGGGTATCTTCAATTTCCTGAGGCGCTCTTCATAACTTAGATTCTTCAGTGTTGGAACTAATTTGGTGGCTCTCCTCTGTACATTTTCTATAGCCTCCATGTCCTTCACCAGGTATGGGGCCCATGCTTGATTACAAAGGATTACAAAGGCGGAGCATGCCGACAGGAGACCTTTTGGTCCATATCTAGGCCGGATGCGAAAAAAAATCATAATAGAATAATAATAATAATAAAAAAAAACTATGATAATGTATGCAACAAACAAAATACATAAATAAATGCACAGGTATAGTTGAACAACAAACAAATAGGTAAACAGTAAACAGCAATAAACCGACACATAACTAATAATAAATTAAAATCAAACGACAAGTGACAACAAAGCAAAAACAAATAATATAAAATAAATCATAAACATTACAGCTTGGAACTGAACTACATGGCACTACCTGTGCAGGAAGTTTATTCCATTCATGAACTACACGGTTGGGAAAGTTGTTTCTACCTACTTCCAAATTGAATCTATTTCCGGATAGTTTGAGACCATTGAGACACCTAGAGATTTGCATACTCTAGGTGTGGTCTGACCAGTGCCACATATAATTGCTTGAATATCACCTCATCCAAAGATACAAATGTTCTCCTGATAAGTCCTGTTATCTTGTTAGCCATATTTATTTTCATATTTATGTACTCAGAAAAGTTTAACCTATTATCAATTATGACTCCAAGATCTTTTTCATGTCCAACTTCTAATAACTGTTCTTTCATATAGTAATTTCCATGGGGCACTTCAGATCTGCCAATTCTCATAGATTTACATTTCTTTGGATGAAAACTCAATAACCACTGGTCAGACCACTGCCTCATACAGATGATGTCCTCTTGCAAAAACTTAGTATCATCGTCTTTCTTGATTTGTCTATACATCTTTGTGTCATCGGCATACAAATACAATTGACTATCATTTTTTATTACTTCCGGTAGATCGTTTATATATAAGACAAATAGCAATGGTCCCAATACTGTTCTAGTTGTTGATGTCGGCCAGAGTTTGTATTCATCTTCCACAATTTCCAGCTCCACAACTTCACTTAAGTACGAATGTGCTCAGTATTCCTTATTATTCAATATATGTAGTATCCTACAGGTCAGCTAGGAACATATAGTCTTGGAACAAACTATCTACAATGATAATAAAAAACACACCCACACTCACACATTGTTGTCACCCAGTACCAAAAAGAATGTAAAGAAAACAGAAAGAATCCAGAGATCAGCCACAAAAGTGGCACCTGCACTTTCAAACTTGTCATGCGAGGAGAGACTGGCTAAATTAGGGTTACCTACTCTGGAGCAAAGAAGAGAGAGAGGCGACCTATTGACCATCTATAGAATCATAAAAGGCACAGAAATAATCGATAGAGAGGACCTGTTAATCTGGGACAAGAGAAACACAAGAAGACATGGAAAGAAACTCAAAAACATAGTTATAGAAGAGATCTGAAGAAGAACAGTTTTTCACATAGAGTGGCGCACACTTGGAACAAACTGGACGAAAAAATAGTGTGTGCAAAAACCATTCATGAATTTTAGAGCAAACTAGACACTGCGAGATACAAAGGCGGGACACCACATGTCACAACTTTCGGGGTTGTGACACACCATCCATTCCCAAATTCCACGTCTGTTTTCAAACCATAATTTGCAAATACTTTCGTTCAAGGACCTAGCTGTTGCAGTAGGCTTTATAGTTGTACTTTCGTTCCTATAAGTTGTCATCTCCTCTATTCTGTGAAATGACCAGAATTCTTAGAATCTTTAACAACTTGTTATTTTACTCGCCATTATTCTTATTATCTGTATCTCCAATTTGGCCATTGTTTGTGAATCATTAACGAGTTTAAAGAATTGTCTATTCATAGGAAAGTCCCGCCCTTTGTACACGATACCCATTGATGACGAAATACGGATATGTCACGAATGTTTAAGGGTTGAACCTGGAGTATGTCACCCTTGTGAATTTATTGTTCCACCAGGTAATTATAAATTGGTGTCTTGTGTACAAATTAACATTTCAACTAAGCATCACCTTGTGAATCTGTTTCAACGGTTTGAAATTTCAATCCCTGCGCACTTGCCACCTCTCATATAAGTTATGTAATTAGGTTAACTACTTAGGTTAATTAGGATTTATAATATTCTCTCGTCTCTAGTGATTGTCTTAAAAGGATTGCTAGAGATGAATCGACTCCTACAGACTCATTACACACCGTACCCTTCGGGGGCAATGATTTAAAACTATAAAACTTGGCAACATTGCGCGATTTTCCCGCCGTGCCCCATCACCGACGAGTTTAGTTCGACAAGAATCTAGGGAGAGGTGGGTAGTGCTTCCGCGAAGAAACTTGCATTAACCACATGTAGTGGTTGTAGGAACATTCCATTATACTTCTGACTCACGTGAGAGTTGTACTATTGAACTGTGGGAGGGGATGAGCTTATGGCGTGTGAATCGGACTTGATCGGTCTCTTTGGGTGAGTTGACTGTGGTGGCGTCATCCAGCGAACTGTGAATCCGGCCCCATCAATCATACCCACCATGATGAGATGTTCTCATGTATCCGGCTTTATCGAACACATCCGTGAAGATTGGAAGCTATGTGACTAACTAAAGCGCTATCTCATGTTTTCTAAGTGTGTTCACTGTGCTAAAGCGCTATCTCATGTTTTCTATGTGTATTCACTGTGCTAGAGCGCTATCTCATGTTTTCTATGTGTATTCACTGTGCTAAAGTGCTGTCTCATGTTTTCTAAGTGTATTCACTGTGGAAATTATTCTATTAAATCGATTTCTTCTAGTTTATTTAATTAGCCCAGGGTTGTGATTAGTTAAATGAGTTGAATCATTCTGTATCCCCTTTCAAGTACTGAATTTTATACACACCGCTCAGAGGGAAGCGTGTGTGGTCCCGGTCGGTGATGCAAATTTTCTGGACTTCGGCTCCCACTGTAGCTATCTACCCTCGCCCGTTCCAACCCCCATCCTCTCCTTTCCACTGTCCTGAGATTTGTGACACCACAAGCGTAGCTCCCTTTCCCGTAAAATGCAACTAGGTAAATACAAATACACATAAAGGACTGGTACAACAAAAAATGTAGTGAAGCCAAGGATAAAAGAGACAAAGCCTGGAAAAAATGAAAAAAAGAGCAAATGGCAAACATACATCAAACTATGAAACGATTATGTAAAAATACGCATAGAAGAAAAGAGAAATTGCGAAAAGGAAATAATAGAAAAATACAAGGAACAGTCGAAACTATTTTATAGATAAGTGAACGGTAACTAAAAACAAACAAGAAATAGAAAAGTTGCGCCAAGGAAGTCATGAATACACAGAAGAACAAGAAATGGCAGAAGTTATGAGCAACCACTTCACATCGGTTTCACAATTGAGAACACACCTAACTGTGAGGGAATAGAGAGACAGAACCCCCCCCCCCCATGAGGGATATAACTATAACAAAGAAGGAAATCAGCGACCAAATAAAAAAAACCTTGATGTCAGAAAATCGCATGGTCCTGATGGAATTGCAAACTGGATACTGAAGGAATGCGTAGAGGAATTAACAGATAGAATACACACTATAATCAAATGTTCTCTCAAAGAAGGTAAGGTACCACACGACTGGAAAAATGCAAACATAGTACCAATATGTAAAGGAGGAAAAAAAGAAAATCCAACTAACTACAGACCGGTCTCCCTAACAAGCACAGTAGCAAAAATATGTGAAAAGGTGATCAAAAGTTAAACACCTGGGAGAAAAGACTATATTAATCCCAAGCCAATTTGGATTTAGACAAGGAAGATCATGTACAACAAACCTAATCTGCTTCTACTCGAGATTAATAGATATAATAGATGAGAGAGATGGATGGACAGACGACTGTGTCTATCTAGACCTACAAAAGGTATTTGATAAAGTACCACACAAGAAATTAATAAGAAAATTAGAATCAATAGGTGGCATCGCAGGTAAATTATTAAAATGGATGGAAGGTTTCCTGAATGGGAGAAAAATTATAGTAATTAGAGACAAATACTCGAAATGGGAAGAAATAATAAGTGATGTTCCACAAGGGTCAGTGTTGGTTCCAATCATGTTTGCCATATACATAAACAACATGGATGAAGGAGTTGAATGTTATATGAATTTCTTCGCAGATGACGCAAAAATATTAAAGAAAGAACTGAATCAGACCTGGACAAAATCTGGAAATGTACTCAAAAGTGGGAACTGAACTTCAATATCAAGAAGTGCAGCATAATGGAACTTGGAAAAAGCAAAAACAGAATTTCAAAAAATTATAAATTTGGCAAAGAAGAAAAAAAAAAAAAAACACGGAAAGGGACCTTGGAGTATTAATCAGCAAAGACATGACACGGGATAAACATATAAGCAAAATAGTCGGTAAAACCTACAACCTATTAAGGTCAATGAAAGTGGCATTTGACTATTTGAATCAGAACCAGGGAAACTAGCTAAAAAGTGACCAGTATAAACAGGTATGGATAAAAAGAGGGACAAATAAAGAGGAAAGAAAGGGGAAAAAATCGAAACTAAGAAAAAACAAAACGAGAACAGAACAGAGACAGACAAGGAGAAATTCTATTGAAGAGTAAAGGATATGGAAGTAAGGAAATGGTTCATAGTAGAGAAAAACAGAAGGGAAACGGGATGGAGGTAACAGAAAATTAAAAGTGTCTTTCACAAATATAGATGGATTAATAACAGGCTTGAGTGAACTGAATGATTACCCGAAGGAAAAAGAACCTGGCACAATGGGAATTGTAGAGACAAAACTGAAAGTTCCATTACAACCCAACATTGTAGGACATGGCTCATACAGTTATTGGATTAGAAACAGAGAAGTAAAACAGGGGGGTGGAGTTATGTTCCTGACTAAGAATGATATAAATGTGAGGAATGTTACATATGGAAAGAATAGAGTGGAGATGATTATGATGGAAATAGAGGACAGGGACAAGAAGAGCAGGAAGTTTGTGGTGAATTATGTACCTCCTAAAACGGCTTCGTGGGAAGAGAAAGAACACAAAAATATGTCAGAAGACACAAGGATAACACTGAATAAGATAATGGAAGATAGAGGAAGAATAGTTATAATGGGTGACTTTAATTGTAAAGAAATCTGCTGGGAAGAGATGACAGTGAAGGGTGGAGACGACCTAAGGGGAAATGTACTACTTGATATGATTATAGAACACACAATGACGCAATGGATACAAGAGAATAGTAGGTATAGAAATGAGGAAGAACCATCGAGACTGGACCTAATAATCACATAAGAACCCGAAATAGTGGACAAGATTGAATATAAGACACAAATAAGTAAAAGTGACCACATATTAGTTAAACTGGAACGAAACGAAGAAAAATACATGGAAAAAAACGGGCAATATAGAAAGGGAACATTGATGCATGGAAAAACAAATTTTGATAAAATGAGAAAATTTTGTTCAAAAAGCAGACTGGGGAAGGATAACCTACACAAGGAGGAAACAACAGTAGAAGAGAAATGGAGTATTTTGACAAAAAATTATAAAGAAGGAGTGGAAAATTATGTTCCAAGACAAAAACAAGAAAAATTATATGTAAGATGTTGGTACAACAAAAGATGTAGGGAGTTAAAAAAACAAAAGGGATAAAGCTTGCATAAAATGGAGGAAAGACAAAGACCCGAAAAATGGAAAATATATAGGCTACCGGTTATATAAACCAATATGTACAAGTGCGCAGAGAAGAAAAGACAAAATACGATGTAATAGAAAAATGTAAAGATAAACCAAAACTATTTTAGAGATTTGTAAACAACAAACTGAAAAACAAACAAGAATTAGAGAAACTACGACAAGGAGTTGAATACACAGAGGAAATAGAAATGGCAGAAATTATGAACAAGCATTTTAAATCGGTGTTTACGAGGGAGAACATACAACCTAGAGATATCGAGTGGGAGGAGAAAGTCCCCCATATGAAAGAGATAGAAGTAGCAAGGAATGAAATAATGAATCACTTGTGTAATCTTGATGTCAGAAAATCGCATGGACCAGATGAAATGGCAAACTGGATTTTGAGAGAATGCAGGAATGAACTAACAGACAAAATACATAGTCTAATAAACAGTTCATTGAAAGAAGGAAAAGTACCAGAAGATTGGAAAAGAGCAAATATAGTACCAATATATAAAGGGGGAAACAAGGAAGACCCTACTAACTATAGAGCGGTCTCTCTTACAAGTACGATAGCTAAAATTTGTGAAAGAATGATCAAAACTAGATGGGTAAGGCATTTGAAAAAAAAAACACGTACTAAATCCAAGGCAATTTGGATTTAGACAAGGACGATCATGCGTCACAAACTTAACGCGTTTCTATTCAAGGCTAATATATGTAATATAAGAAAGGATTGGATGGGCTGATTGTGCATTTCTAGACCTGACCAGCGGAGCGCACACTCAAGAAATTGAGAGTACATGAAACACCTTAAAACAGAGATAAAACATATTGAGGTACTCACCGTCAGATGCTAGACTCATATCTCTATGAATATATGTGACGGAAAAGAAATATAAATGAGGATTTGTTTAAAATACTATTACTTAACATATCTCAGTTTCAATGAATCGCCAATGAATATTGTCATTTGACCATTACTCCGCGTAAACTAGTGCGCATTAAATTTCAATTTTTTTTCAACTTCCTTTCATTTTTCCACAAAATAAATGTTATATTTGTATTCAGCACTAAAATCTGTATTACTGGATTCATCTAAGGTGCACGAATAAAGGACAACTTGTTCTTGCTCTAATTCTGCATAGAGGACATGCTACAACAACAACAAAACACTGATCTGGTTGTATAGACACGGTAAAGGAAACATGGACTGGAGGTGAAGCTTTTATTCCTGACGTTTCGTCTAACGACTTTCTCAAAGGAATTCCTTTGAGAAAGTCGTTAGACGAAACGTCAGGAATAAAAGCTTCACCTCCAGTCCATGTTTCCTTTACCGTGTCTATACAACTTGTTCACATGGAAAAACACTGATCGTAACATCAGGAGATTATTCACAAGCATATTACAAAGGCGGAGCATGCCGACAGGAGACCTTTTGATCCATATCTAGGTCGGATGCGAAAAAAATCATATTAATAATAAATTAATAAACAAAAACTATAACAATGTAAATAACAAGTAAAATACATAAATAAATGCATAGGTATAGTTAAATAATAAACAAACAGGTAAATAGTAAATAATGATAAATTGACATATAACTAATAATACATGAAAATCAGACAGACAAATGATAACAAAACAAAAAACAAATAATATAAGATAAATTATAATCATTACAGCATCTTACTTAGGTATTTATCTAAATGATTCTTAAAGCTTCGAACTGAACTACATTGCACTACCTGTGCAGGAAGTTTATTCCATTAATTAACTACACGGTTGGCAAAGTTGTTTCTACCTACTTCCAAACTGAATCTATTTCCGGACAGTTTGAGACCATTGTTTCTTGTCTGATTTTCATTCAATGTGAAAATTTTGTCACTTTTGATGTTGTCAATTCCCTTTAAAATCTTAAAGACCTGTATCAAGTCACCTCTGAGTCTACGCTTTTTTAGGGAAAACAGATTCATATGTTTTAGTCGATTTTCGTATGATTTATTTTTTATATTTGGAATCAGTTTTGTGGCTCGCCGTTGTACTTTTTCCAGTCTGTCAATGTCTTTAATGAGATTCGGTGACCATACAGAAACAGCATATTCCAAATGTGGACGAACTAATGAGTGGTGGACTTTTGAAATCAAAAGATCGCGCAATCAGTCCCATAATCTTATTTGCTTTCTCAGAGGCTGAAATACACTGCTTGGATGATTTGAGATCGTTACTGATAATTACGCCGAGATATTTTTCACTATCCACTTTTGTTAACGAATTTCCAAATAACTTGTAATCGTACTTACTGTTATTTTTACCTATGTGCATTACCTTGCATTTACTTGTGTTAAATTTCATTAGCCACTTTTCAGACCATTGCTGTAATTTATCTAAGTCTTCTTGAATATCTAATTGGTCTGAGTGATCATTAGCCACTCCGCACAGTTTTGTATCATCAGCAAATTTGGAAACAGTAGATTTTAGTCCATGGTCTATATCATTTATATATACTATGAATAGAAGTGGCCCAAGAACGGAACCCTGAGGAACTCCACTTGCAACACTTTTCCATCTAGAAGTTTTTCCATTTAAAACAACTATCTGTTTTCGACCATTCAACCAATTACTAGTCCAACCTAATAGGCTACCACTTATTCCATGCAAAGCTAATTTAGTAAGTAGTCTTTCGTGTGGGACGGTATCAAAAGCTTTTGCAAAGTCTAGATATATTAAATCTATATTGTTTCTTTTGTCATAATTCGAGATAACTGTGTTGTAGAATTCGAGTAAGTTAGTCACGCAAGAACGTTTCCGTCTGAAACCATGCTGGCTATCATTTATCAAACGGTTACTTTCTAAATGATGTTCGATAGCATCTCTGATGATAGTTTCCATGATTTTTCCTACGATTGAAGTCAAACTTATAGGCCTATAGTTATTTGGTTTCTTTTTGTCACCTTTTTGAATATGGGAGTAACGTTAGCTAGCTTCAATTCTCTTGGGACATCTTCGGATATGATGGATTTCTTGAAAATAATTTCTAGTGGAACAACAATCTCATTTTTCATTTCCTTTAAGATTCTTGGATGCCAACCGTCAGGCCCTGGTGTTTTATTAACTTTGAGTTTCTCTATACAACTTTTAATTTTTTCTTTTGTTATATTTACCGTAGTGAGTAAGTTTACCCCAGACTTTTCACAGGTTTCAGTTTGGAATTCACTTTAAGGTGTTTCGTTTACGAATACCGAGCTAAAATAATTGTTTAAGATATTACACATTCCTTCATTTGAATATTCAAGTTGACCATCAGCAGATAATAGTGGACCAATGTGATTCCTAACAACCTTTTTATCTCTAATGTAACTATAGAATTCTTTGGGATTCTCTTTGGATTTATCAGCGATGTTCATTTCGTATTGTCGTTTTCTTTTTCTTATTGTCTTTTTTAAATCTCTCTGTATTGGTATATAAGTTTCATAGTCATTAGATGCACCCGCGCACTTATATTTCTTATAAGCCTGTCTCTTTTTAGCAATACTTTTTTCAGTTTCTTTGTCGAGCCACCTTGGGCGAGCCTGATTTGGGGGACGTCTGTCCTTAATAGGAATGTAAGTTTGAATCATCTTAGTGAGCGTATTTTGAAATATTTCCCACATCTGATCTACAGGTCTTTCGTTTAATTTTGTAAGCTGTAAGCTGTAAGCTGAAGCTCCTGACGTAGTTCTATGAACTGAGCTTTACTGAAATCGGGTATTTTAGAAACACAAGTGTCTATTCTAAAATTGTTTAGGAGTATGAATCTAACTAAGTTGTGATCGCTATTTGCAACAGATTCACCGACTTCTACATCAGTTACCATGCTTTCGCGGCTAGTGATCAAAAGATCGAGTAAGTTTCCATATCTTGTGGGCTCTTTTACATGCTGAATTAAGTAATTGTCACCAAGAAAATCAATCAAGCGACTACCTATATGGCCATGTTCAAGGGTCATCCAATCAATGTCAGTAAAATTGAAATCACCCATTATCAATAAATCCCGGTTGCAGAAACTAGACAGTTCTTGAAATAACAGTTTGTCGTCTGCTAATGATAATGTCTTTGGCCTATATATTACACCTATATTCATTTTTTGTCCATTTATTTGGGTTAACTCAACCCACAAACTATCATATGCATCCTGTTTCACTTTCTCTAAAACACAAGCATGAACATTGTTTTTAACGTACAATAGAACACCCCCACCTTTCTTGTGGTTTCTATCCTGATGAAAGTGTTTAAATCCCGCAATATTAGATTCAGCTTCTAGCTCTGTACCATTTAACCATGTCTCAGTTATTCCTATCATATCGAGATATTCGCTTTTGACATACGCCTGTATTTCTTGAAATTTGTTCCTAATACTACGGGCATTAAATTACATGGTTTTAAGAAACTCGTGATTATTTCTTTTGACACATTTTGAGTTTTAATATCATGTCTTACATTATCATTTTGTTTTTTAACTATACCTTGCTCTTTATTATTATTTAGTCCTTCATTGACATTCAATGCCTCATTAACATTTCTCTTATCAAAATTAATAATTTCCCCCATCACAGACATCTGGTCGATCACGGTCATCCGACCTCTTTTGTACATTTTGTCCCCCTACGTCACCGTGATTCACGCCGGCCTCCCGTCGTTCAGTGACATTATGTCCGGCATCCCTTTCTAAAATTATATTTTGTCCTCCAGTGACATTATATCCTACCGTGATATTTTTTCCTCCACTATAATTACATCCCATCGTGATCTTTTGTCTTCCACTGTCATTACATCCTATCTTGATATTTTGGCCTTCATTGACATACTGTCCGGTATCCCTTCCTAAAATTATATTTTGTCCTTCACTGATATTATATCCTACCGTGATATTTTCTCCATTATCATTACATCCTATCGTGATATTTTGTTCTCCACTATCATTATTTCCCATCGTGATCTTTTGTCCTCCACTGTCATTACATCCCATTGCGACATTTTGTCCTATGACATTACATCCTAATGTGACATTTCGTCCTCTAGCGACATTACATCCTATCATGATACTTTGGCCTTCATTGACATTCTGTCCGGTATCTCTTCCTAAAATTATATTTTGTCCTTCACTGACATTATATCCTACCGTGATATTTTCTCCTCCATTATCATTACATCCTATCGTGATATTTTGTTCTCCACTATCACTGACATTATATCCTACCGTGATATTTTCTCCTCCATTATCATTACATCCTATCGTTTATAAACAGAGAGAAAATAGTGGTAGCACTGAGGGAACACAGAGTCCATCCATCCATGATAACCACCATAACAAACATTTGCAAAGAAGATAACACAATACTGAAGATATCAGATACATCACAACAGTAATAGAAGTCACTAATGGAGCATGACAAGGGTGTACGGGTTCCATGACACTCGTTAAAAAGCCAAGCTTAGTATCATTATGGTTGTCGCTATTTGTAACTCTTCTATCCTGTTTAAACCCTTCTTTTTGCGTAGTGACCACACCATTGCTGTATATTCCAGTCTGGAAGGAATCAGACGTTCATATATATCATATCCTTATCCATTTAATAAATGATTTTCTGGCGACATATCATCTCGGATACGAATACCTAAATTTATTTTCCTTCTTTGCCTTTGTTTCATCGACCATTACAAAATTCTGAGGGTATCTTCGTACTTGTTTTGAATCTTAACTTGATAGACAGACAGACAGACAGACAGACAGACAGACAGACAGACAGACAGACAAATAGACAGACAGACAGACAAGGGGAGAGAGAGAGATGTAAATGGATAGATAAATGGATAGATAGATATATACATAGATAGATAGATAAAGATATAGATATAGATAGATGGAGAGAGATAGACAGACAGATAGACATATATAGAGAGAGTGAGGAAGAGAGAGAGAGGGAGACCATGAGTGTGCTCTGTGCGTGTAAATTGTGTAATTATCTGTAAGAGTTGTTTCAGATGTGTGTGGATACTTCGGTTCGAAATATTAACCAGTTGGAGAAGGTCTACTGAAGTGATCTGTGTCGCCTCCACAGGTATCAAAATACACAAATGAAGAAATTTCTCCAAGAACCGCTGGGGATATCCAAAGTGATGTATTGACAAAGTCTCGCTTAGGTTGTGCGACGGACACACCAACACCCACACGGACGCAAACCCACACCCACCCACAAACACAACACACACACACACACACACACACACACACACACACACACACACACACACACACACACACACACACACACACACACACACACACACACACACACACACACACACACACACACACACACACACACACACACACACACACACACACACACACACACACACACACACACACACACACACACACACACACACACACACACACACACACACACACACACACACACATATATAATATATATATATATATATATATATATATATATATATATATATATGTGTGTGTGTGTGTGTGTGTGTGTATGCATATATATACATATATATATATATATATATATATATATATATATATATAAAATATACATGTATATATATGCATATATATAAATGTATATGTATGTATGTATATGTATATGAATGTATACACATATGTAGGTATATGTATATGAATGTATATGTATATGTAGGCATATGTATATATATATATATATATATATATATATATATACATATACATACATAAGTACACACACACACACACACACACACACACACACACACACACACACACACACACACACAACACAACACACACACACACACACACACACACACACACACACACACACACACACACACACACACACACACACACACACACACACACACACACACACACTTTCGTCGAATGGACGGCGAGAATTAGTGTACCGAAGAAAAAGGAAAATCTACGTGGATCTCAACGTCCAGGAAGTGCCTTATTGTATTTATAGGGAAGGGGAGTGCTCGTGGTGTAGTGGGGGAGTGATAGGGAAGGAGAAGGGAAGGGATTATTGAGGGAAATGGAAGGAAATGAGGAAGAGAGGGACATGGTCCAGGAGGCCAGGCGTCTAGTAAACAAGAGGCGGACCGACAATAATGATTTTGGTGACGACGGGATCAACAAAAATGTAAAGATTAGAAGTATAGATAAGAGCAGCACAGTGGAAGGTGATGATAGTAGTTTCCAGGGATTTAAAGAGGGTGGGGGGGGATACCAACCTCCCCCGATTGGCAAGACTAGAGGAAAACTTGATAAGATGACCGAACATTGGGAAAACAGGTTCGGTTACGTAGCCAAAATTGCGCAGAGAGTTGAAAAATTGGAAGAACTAGAGAGGACGAACAAAAATTTAACTAATGAAATAGAAGAATTAAAAAGGCAGTTAAAATAAGTAAAGGAGGAGAATGAAGAATTAAAGAGGAATAATAAAGACAACAAAGAGGCCATAGCAAAGGAAGCACAGGGTTGGAAAAAATACAGGAAAACAGTAAAGTTGCATTTTCTGACATAATTAAACAGCAAATGAAAGAACAAACTGAAGACTCAGTTATCAAAGTGATGAGACAGAAGGAGAATATAGTAAGAGACTTAGCAGATAAAAATAAATGTATAATTATATTAGGAATGGAAGAGAAACATAACCCAGATAGAACTTCAAGAATCAATGAGGAAAAAGAAAAAGTAAGCAGTTTACTAGAATTAGTTCAGGAAGATGAACCTGAAATCATGAAACAAATTGAAGGGATGTTTAGGCTCGGAAAGTATAGTACAGATAAGACCAGACCAATTAAGATTAAATTCAGGTCACAAACGATGACAGAGAATATCTTAACAAAAACAGGGAAACTAGCAGCAAGTGAACAATATAAAAAGGTATGGATAAAAAGAGAAATTAATAAAGAGGAAAGAGAGGAGGAAAAAATGAAAAGACATGAAGCTAAGGAAAAAAACGAGATGAGAACAAAGTCAGAAAAAGAGAAATTCTAATGGAGAGTAGTGAATATGAAAGTAAGGAAATGCAACATACTAGAGAAAAACAAAAGGGAAACAGAGAATGCAATGGAAGTGGCAGAAAACTAAGAGTGTCTTACACAAATATAGATGGATTAATAACAGGATTGAATGAGCTGAATGATTATCTGAAGGAAAAATAACCGGACATAATGGGAATTATAGAAACGAAATTAAAAGGTCCACTACCACCCAACAGTGTAGGACATGATGCATATAATTATTGGATTAGAAACAGAGAGACAAAGCAAGGGGGTGGAGTTATGTTCCTGATTAAGAAGGATATAAACGTGAGATGTGTCACATATGGAAAGAATACAGTAGAGATGATTATGATGGAAGTGGAAGACAGAGATAAGAAGAGCAGAAAGTTTGTGATAAATTATGTGCCTCCAAAAACAGCCTCGTGGGAAGAGAGTGAACATAAAAGTATGTTAGAAGAGACAAGGATAACATTAAATAAGATAATGGAAGATGGAGGAAGAATAGTTATGATGGGCGACTTTAATTGCAAAGAAGTCTGCTAGGAAGAGATGACAGTAAAGGGTGGAGACGGCTCATGGGGAAATGTTCTACTCGAGATGATTATTGAACATACAATGACACAGTGGATACAGGAGAACACTAGGTATAGAAATGAAGAAGAACCATCGAGACTAGACTTAATAATCACATCTGAACCTAGAATAGTGGAAAAGATTGAATATAAAGCACCAATAAGTAAAAGTGACCACATATTGATTGAACTGGAACTAAATGAGGAAAAATACATGAAAAGAGATGAACAATATAGAAAAGGAAGAATGATGTATGAAAAAACAAACTTTGATAGAATAAGAGAATTCCTTAAAAAAGAAAGCTTGGAGGGAATATACAAAGAAGAAACAACAGTGGAAGAGAAATGGAATATTTTGAAAAAAAAAAGAGTGGAAAAGTATGTCCCAAGACAAAAACAAGAAAAAGAATATGTAAAGTGATGGTACAACAAAAGTTGTAGGAAGTTAAAAGACAAAAGAGACAAAGCTTGGACCAAATGAAGAAATACAAAAGACCCGAAAAATGGAAAATGTATACTTGTTATAGAAATTTATACAGTCGAACCTCGAAAGCCCGGACCCCGAATGCCCGGACCCTCATATGACCGGTCGAAATGAACAAAGGACGGACTTTTCAAGCAAAGTTCCCTATTTGTCCGGTAGGTGACAGCGACGGCCGTACACGTGTACTCAAACCAGGACCAGTCAAACCGCCACCAGGGCTGCCGTTTCGTAGAATTTTGTACCAAAACGTAGTAAACTAGCGGCATGTGGCAACTGCACAGGGACATGAGGAATTTTTTTCTACATATCAGCGGGCTGTTAAAAACATTAAAAAACTCAAACTTTTGTTTAAAAATCATAGAACTAGTTATGAAATAATAAATGGTACATCAAAATATGACTTTTATTGGTAATTGTGTTACTTATAAAATATTATACCCCAAAAGATACGTTTTTACCATGTAGAAAAAAAAAATTCTACGCTAAAGTTTCAGCTTTCTTTTAGCAATAATGATATAGAAAAAATATTTTTTATATCTTACTGAATATGTTAGGGCATGGGGGCCTTATATACATTCAAGAATAAAAAAAAAAAAACTAGAACCAACATTTTGTCAAAGTTTGACAAGTATATCTTGCTATGAAAGTCTGCACACGCCCGAGAAAAATGTATGCCCTGGTATGGCAACACTCCCATTCTACACGGCAGTGTAGAAAACGCGGCAACCCTGCCCGCCACCACTGTCCCGCGTGCATACCTTCCGATATTTACAGTGTACGTAATAAAAAATACAGTACAGTACACTGTATATACAGTACATTTACATGCCTGTATTACAGTTATTACAGAATTATTAGTATTATAGTATTATTATTACAGTATTGTTATTATTACAGTGTTAGAGTATTATTCTTATGTGTTTCTATGCCATATCATACATTACCTATACGTATACCGCTACGAAAATCTACGGGTGTTAGGGCGATATTTTCGATGACCGGACTTTTGGCATGACCGGACCACCCTTCCCCCCAATTAGTCCGGGCTTTCGAGGTTCGACTGTATGTACAAGCGTGCAGAGAGGAGAAGAGAAAAAGTGAGAAAAAAAATGTCATAGAAAAATGTAAAGATCAACCAAAACTATTTTACAGATTTGTAAACAACAAACTGAAAAACAAACAAGATTTGGAGAAATTAAGGCAAGGAGAAGTTGAATACACAGAGGAAATAGAAATGGTGGAAATTATGAACAAGCATTTTAAATCAGTGTTTACAAGGGAGAACATACAACCTGAAGAGATCGAATGGAAAGAGAAAGTCCCCCCTATGAAAGAAATAGAAGTAACAAAGAATGAAATAATGAAACACTTGAGTAATCTTAATGTCAGAAAATCGCATGGACCAGATGAAATAGCAAACTGGATTTTGAAAGAATGCAGGAATGAACTGGCAGACAAAATACATAGCAAAATAAAAAGTTCCTTGAAAGAAAAGTTCCAGAAGATTGGAAAAAAAAAACAAATATAGTACCTATATATAAAGGGGGGAAATAAAGAAGACCCTACCAACTATAGACTAGTCTCTCTAACAAGTACAATAGCAAAAATTTGTGAAAGAATTACCAAAAGTAGATGGGTAAAATATTTAGAGAAAAACGTGCTAAATCCAAGGCAATTTGGATTCAGACAAGGACGATCATGCGTCACCAATTTAATATGTTTCTATTCAAGGCTAATAGATATAATACAAGAAAGAGATGGATGGGCTGATTGTGCATTTCTAGACCTAAAAAAAGCTTTTGACAAAGTACCACATAAGAAGTTACTTAAGAAATTAGAAACTGAAGGAGGAATACAGGGCAAACTGCTTAAATGGATGGAAGACTTTTTGCAAGGAAGAAAAATGAGAGTAGTGATAAGAGACCAACACTCAAAATGGGATGAAGTAATAAGCGGTGTTCCACAAGGAACAGTTCTGGCCCCAATAATGTTTGCTATATATATTAATGATATGGATGAAGAAATTAAAAGTTATATGAGCTTCTTTGCAGATGATGCAAAACTATTAAAAAAAGTGAACACGGAAGAAGATTGTGAGTCACTACAGAGTGATCTAAATAAAGTATGGGAATGGAGTAGGAAGTGGGAGATGGAGTTCAACACTAAAAAGTGTAGTATAATGGAATTTGGGAAAAACAAAAACAGAATAACAGGATCATATAAATTGGGAGAAGAAGGAATAAAAAAAAGTAGAAAATGAGAAGGACCTAGGAGTCATTGTTATGAATAATATGTCACCTGAGAAACATATAAATAAGATTTTTGGAGAAACCTATAATCTAATAAGAACAATCAAAGTTGCATTTACATACCTGGATGAAGAAATGGTGAAGAAAATTCTAACCACTCTGATAAGACCAAGATTGGAATATGCAGCAACGATGTGGTCACCAAGTACAAAAAAAATGTATAAAAAACTTGAAAGAATACAAAGAGCAATTACAAAATTGGCACCAACACTCTCAAAACTATCATATGAAGAGAGACTAGCAAAACTTGAACTACAGACACTAGAGCAAAGAAGAGAGAGAGGAGATTTGATAGCTATTTACAGAATCATGAAAGGCATAGAAATTATTGATAGAGAGAATCTGATAAAATGGGATGATAGAAATACAAGAGGACACGGAAATAAGATCAAGAAAGACAGCTATAGAAGAGATGTGAAAAAGAACAGCTTTCCTCACAGAGTAATAGACAGTTGGAACAAGTTAGATGAGAAAGTGGTGTGTGCAAAAACAATACATGAATTTAAAAAGAGTTTAGATAAAATGAGATATGAAGACGGGACACCACGAGCATAGCTCCCCTTCCCGTAAAATACAACTAGGTAAATACAACTAGGTAAATACACACACACACACACACACACACGCACGCACGCACGCACGCACGCACACGATTCCCTGCCCATCAGAATTGGAGTGCCGGCTCGCTGTATAGCGATGGTGAACTTTCCAGTTCTGGGAGGGATTCGAACCCGAATCACATTCAAACAATCCTCCAGCTGTCTCGACATTTATAGCCTCTGCTAAATCTAATTTCAGAATAGTGATGAAACAACGGCTAGAAAAAATGAAGAAAATCGCAGCCCTGTTTAGTCTGACGGTTGCTGTGGGAATGTTCTTCATGGCAACCGACAACACATTCCTAAAATCACTGAAAGGATTCACATCTAGCTGGCAAACTTCCGATATGAGAAACATAACATTCAACACGGAAGAGAAACAAGGGACAAAAGCGTTAGAAAAGAACAATGAAGGCAATGGTACAATTTTTTTTACAGAAAAAGCAGAAGACGCGAGGCAAAAGGAAAACAAAACGAACGAACTAATTCAGCCAGACGACCGAGACACAAAAATAGCAATGAGGTAAATTTTGTTTGTTATAAGATTGTTTGTAGTGCGTACCATAAAACGTCGTTT
>NC_134809.1:38069061-38081561 GCF_046742065.1 Oratosquilla oratoria | reverse complement strand
TCACTTCATCCTTCCTTATTTCTCCTCCATTTTCCTCACTCATCACGGTCATTTTCATAGCACTTTCCAATGCAACTACCTTTCAACCAATGCAGTGATTAAAGTCCCTCATAAGCACAAGCAACCCATTTGATATTTACCCTGTTCTGATGTTACATTTATACCGGCTTATTCTCAAATTTAAATCTTTATCAGTTTGGGTAATATATTTCAAATTACAATCTTTACAAGGGATGATATAAGCACACCCTTCTCTCATTCTAGGGTGATTTTTTTTTTATATATATATAAAAAATCACCTAGAGTCAGAGAAGGGCGTGTTTATAGCATCCTTTGTAAACAATATGATTCTAAATATACTGGCCAAATTGGTAAATATTTACAAAACACCTAGAACATTATATACTGCCAAAAATCATAACGAATCAAGGTGATGATTTCCGTAATTTGTGTGAGAAGAGGAGGCGTGAGTGGCTGGCTAGTCTTGATCCTTTATTCAACTGTTTTCCAATAGAGCTCATTCCTTGTCGCAGCACCATGTACATAAACTCTATAAATGTTAATTATATATATAATTTCAGCTGACACGAGAAGGAAGCACATGAGCAGAAATAATGCCACAATTATTTTCAGTTCACGAGAAAATTGCAGCTTGATTCTTCTCAGACTCTCTTATGCCTTGACTTATTGCAGGAATTTACCCTTTAGGGCAACAGAAAGCAGGATGCCTAGTCCCATCCTCAATCCTATTTTAGTCGTCTTTTACAACCGACCCGAGTAAGAAAACTCTGTGGCAGTATTCTTTCTTTACCATACACAAGGATAGGCGAAAATGGAAATATATATTCAGAGAAGTGGTACTGGACAGTATTAAGAGTGGGGTGACAGCATAACGGATGGACAGTCACAGTACAGTAAACTTATATTTCTCTATGAGTAGATACTTCCTCTAATACAGATAAAATCATGTGTATCTCTGGTCCGTAGGGGCGCCCCATATCCTAAAGTATCAGCTGCATGTTATCGAGCAGGTTTTTACCGTTTAATAACATGCAGCCAATATTCCAGACGAGGTATATGGAGTTGTGGGATTCAAAAACTTAACAACAGGTTTTCTTACTAAGCCAGTAACATGCAGAGATTAATTAGGCTGTATTAGCCTGTATAAGCCAGTTTTTAGTAACAGGTTCGCGGAGCTCATGATATTACAATAACAGGTTTGCACAAACCGTTAAGAACTGGCTGAATCCCACCGCTGGGTACATATATATGTATGTATGTATATATATATATATATATATATATATATATATATATATATATATATATATATATATATATATATACATATATATATATATATATATATATATATATATATATACATATACTGTATATAATAGTATGATGACAACTCACAACTTTCTTGTTAACTTGTTCAATGCTGCGAACAAGGCGACGTATTTCAAGAGGTAATCTATGTAAAAAATCAGCAAAGGACATTTCAACACTGAGTTGTCATCACGATATTATATCCAAAATATCTTGCCAGCGTGAGAACCTCCAGCCTAAGTATAAGCATATATATATATATATATATATATATATATATATATAATATATATATATATAATATATATATATGTATATATATATATATATATACACACATATATATATTATCATCAATGATATGCCGTGTCCAGGGCTAAGAATTAAGGGGCCCAGTTAGAAAAGTGATAGCGGGACCTCTATTGTACAAAATCTTCAAATAGATGTTTCAGTTTTGTGTAGTATGGCAATCTTAGCGTAAAACCATTAAATGCTCCACATACTAAATACTTCAAGGTAATATGAAGGTTTTAAAGATTTATACAAGTTAAGACAATTATAGACATAATGTTTATGCAAAGGTCTTTCTCTATAGATAGCATCGCTGAATTGTTAGTCTCTCTTGTGAAATTGTTGACCGTATTTATATTTTAATCAGTTTTAGCTTTGGAAAAATTCGCCCGATGCAACTGCTACGGGCATTGTTAAGTAAATCCTCAAAGCAATAAAAACATTAGAAAATGCTGTAAATCGATTGTTTACTACCAGGTATTCAAACAGAGCTTGAGACTTAGAGATACTGAGGGGAAGAAAAATGTTCAGAGCTTCAAGTTCTTTGGCAAACAGATAACCATCTACGTCTTTAATCGTTTCAGTAACTACCTTTAATTAAGATCATAGATCAATAAAGTACAATAAATTCACAAGTTCACTGAAAAAACATCATTTTATAAGGCCTAAAGTATTATTACTTTTATTCACCAGTTTAAACGAAGTCCATCGCAGTCTCTGCGATGGGTTGAAACACTTCTCGAGGGGCCTCCTTGAGGCGGCGCGGGGCCCAATTCGATCAAATCCGTATATAAGCTTTAAACTGGCACTGGATGTGTCCTTCCTTTTCAGAATTTGGAAATGGACACCATAATACATGGGAAAAGGAAGATTAGATTGTGAGAGGTATTCGGTTGTACACTGATGCTGATTTATTCAAATTATATTAAACGGTATTATTATCTTATTAGTCTTAAAACTCATTAACGAGGATATTTTCTTCCGTTGAACTGCACAATCCAATGCTGATTTACTCGAGAACAGCACCCAACCATTTTCATTTCTCTTTCAGTCGTTATTTCACGTTGAAGGAATTTCTGGTTCGCATCAAGAGGCCTGTTCGATTCTCGGTCATTCGACATCCATTTGAGCGTCTTGTGTCGGCCTTCAGGGACAAGTTTAACGACGGAATGTTCCTAGGGAAGAAGTAAGTTAACTATCTGTTCGGAGATAGCTAATTTTAATTACGTAAGAAAGTATCCGACATGACTGCAGATTTGTGTTTTTTTTTCACCAATAACCGGTAATCCTCTTGTTATACGCAAGCATTAAAGTCTGATACGAGTAAACATTATTAATTGAAAATGCCAATATATTTAGAACTTTGGATAAATTATATGTCTATTGCTTCTAAGTAGTTGGTTAAATTTCCATTTAATTGATTTTCATTTATACATATATATATATACAGTATATATATATATATATATATATATATACATATATATATATATACAGTATATATATATATAGAAACATATATATACATACATATATGTATATATACATATATATATGAATATGCATATATACATATATATATAGATATATATATACTTATATATACACATCCATAATATATATATATATATATACATATATAGATACATATATATGTGTGTATATATATATGCACACACACACAAACACACACCCGGTGGCGGATTGGTAAGGCACTGGCCTCACAAGCCGGAGAACCGGGGTTCGATTCCCCGGCCGGGCGGAGACAAGTTGGGTTTGTCTCCTTTCACGTGTAGCCCCTGTTCACCTAGCAGTGAGTAGGTACGGGACGTTAGTCAAGGAGTTGTGACCTTGCATTCCCGGTGTGTGGAGTGTGAGTGGTCTCAGACCTACCCAGAGATCTGCTAATAATGAGCTCTGAGCTCACTGCCGTAGGGTGGTGTCTGGCTGTCTCGAAAAGAGGCTGCAGCAGATCCGAGGTGAATACACAAGGAGGGAGTCACAAAGTGTGCAAGGATGGTGTGTGGAACAAGAAGGTCAGGAGGAAATAGAAGGAAGGGTAGTGAATGGTGGGATGAGGAAATGAAGAAGGTTGTAGAAGAGAAGAAGCGAGCTTTCACAGATTGGTCACAAAGTAGGACGAGGGAGTCATATGAGACGTACAGGGAAAAGAAAAGAGAAGTAAAGAAAAAGGTAAAGGAGGCAAAGAGGAGAGCAGATGTAAAATGGGGTAAGAGTATGACAGAAAATATTGAAAGTAATAAAAAGATGTTTTGGAAAGAAATTAAGAGAGGAAGAGGAGGCGAATCAAGTAGAGAAGAAAAGGTAAAAGGTGCAGATGGAGAGATGATAATGGAGGAGAAGGCAGTAAGGGGAAGATGGGCAGAATATTTTAGGGAGTTGCTTAATGTGAAGGAGGATAGGGAGGGAAAGATAGCTGCAGTGGGAAATGCTAAGAAAATGAGAGTGATGAGTGAGGAAATGGAGGAGAAATAAGGAAGGATGAAGTGAAGGCAGCAGTTAAGATGATGAAAGCAGGTAAGGCACCTGGCCTGGATGGATGCCATGCAGAATGTCTTAAAAAAGGAGGTATAGAGATGGTGGACTGGCTGGTGAGGTTATTTAATGTTTGCTGGAGAGAAGGTAGAGTGCCAGAGGACTGGAGGAGTGCGTGTATAGTTCCACTTTACAAGGGAAAGGGGGACAAGTGTGAATGCAGTAGTTTCAGAGGGATTAGCTTGTTAAGTGTAGTTGGGAAGGCTTATGGGAGGATCTTGATTGAGAGGATTAGGAGAGGAACAGAGTGAGTAATTGGTGAGGAACAGTGTGGGTTTAGGACAGGTAGAGGTTGTGTAGATCAGATTTTTGTGGTAAGACAGATATGTGAGAAAGCTATAGGAAAGGGGAAGGATGTTTTCTGGGCCTTTATGGATCTGGAAAAGGCTTACGACAGGGTAGACAGAAAGGCACTGTGGGAGGTTATGCAGATATACGGGATAGGAGGGAAGCTTCTGGGAGCTGTCAAGAGTTTTTATGAGAGTAGTAGAGCTTGTGTCAGGATTAGAAATGGAGAGAGTGAGTGGTTTGAGGTAAAGGTGGGACTTCGTCAGGGATGCGTTATGTCACCCTGGCTGTTCAACTTATACATGGATGGGGTGGTGCGAAAGGTGAATGCAAGGGTAGTGGGTCAGGGATTGGAGATGGTTAAGGAAAATGGAGAAAAGTGGGAGGTGAGCCAGCTGTTGTTTGCGGACGACACTGCTTGTGGCAGGATCGGAGGAGGGATTGAGGAAGCTGGTGACAGAGTTTGGGAGAGTGTGTGATAGAAGAAAGCTGAAGATAAATGTGGGTAAAAGTAAGGTGATGAGATGTACAAGGGGTGAAAGTGGCAGTAATCTGGAAGTGAGCATTAAGGGAGAGCAACTGGAGGAAGTGGATAGTTTTAGATATTTGGGTGCAAATGTGGCAGGAAAGGGTGGAGTGAAGGTGGAGGTAGAATGTAGATTGAGAGAAGCGAGTAAAGGCCTTGGTGGTTTAAAAAGTGTAATGAGGAATAGAAATCTGGGAATGGATGCTAAGAGGAGACTGTATGAAGGAGTGATTGTGCCAACAGCACTGTATGGAGCAGAAACATGGAACATGAGAGAGGAAGAGAGAAGGAACTTGAATGTGTTTGAGATGAGGTGTCTGAGAAGTATGATGGGGGTTACTAGGCTGGATAGAGTGAGAAATGAGGAAGTGAGGAGGAGAACAGGGGTGGAAAGGGAGCTGGGAGATAGGGTGGATGAAAGAGTATTAGGATGGTTTGGACACATGGAAAGAATGAGTGAAGAAAGACTAGTAAAAGAGGTATGGAAGGCAGATGTGGAGGGAGTGAACATGAGGGGACGTCCTAGGATGAGATGGATGGATGGGGTGAAGGGGGCTTTGGGGAAGAGGGGAATGTCGGTTGAGGAAGGACGGGAGAGGACAGAAGACAGTGGTGAATGGAGAATGGTTGTATATGGATGATGTTGTGATGCATGAGGTGGATTGGACGGGGGAATGGGGGTGAGGTAGTGTGTGTGAGCAAAAATTTTTGACGCAGCCCGAAGGGATTTCTCCCCGTCCTCTCCTTTATATGGGGGGACGGAGAGTGGGGGTCGCCGATTTAATGAAGCGGCCTTGCTGTGGATGTGCTGTGTCCTGCGACACTGCTTCTGACCCAGGGCAGTGGACAGGGTGCAGGGATGACCCATCATCTAGGAGGTGCTAAGATGGGAGGGAGGGTGGAGGGGTGTGGAGTGTTTTCGGGGATGAAATGGGTGGGAATGTTTTTGTGCCTTGTCCTTTTTGGCTACCCCCCTGGTAAGGGGGAAAAAGCCTTGGTATATGTATGTATGTATGTATATATATATATATATATATATATATATATATATATATATATATATACACATATATATCACACAGGAAACCCACATTTGGAGAAAATAAACTTCGAATAAAGAGGAATCCTATATTTCGGCTATCAACTATAGCCCTCTTCAGGAAAGTTCATAAGACAGAGTACAGAGGGGACTTATAAGCTACAGAGAAAAGAAGGGATGTGGACAGATGACCTCACTCAGGCGCGGGGCAAACTGGGGTGGTGGAGGAGGGAGGGGGTGAGGAGAGGGGGGGTTGTAAGGTCCGTACCCGTTTGCTAACTGCTGCGCGTGAAATGATGTCAGGAGTCCACTGCTCTTTAGAAATATTAATATTAATATTAGGGCATTCCTCAATTCATGTCAAAAATAAGAATCATTCTTTCGACTGGGGTAAGGCCAGATTAGTGTCCAAGTCCCACTGCAGTTTCAGGAGGAAAATAGTCAAATCAGCATTAATTGAGGAATGCTGATATTTCTAAAGGGGAGGAGACTCCGGACTCCTGACATCATTTCACGCGCAGCAGTACTCTCATTTTTCTTTCTTGCAAAAAGTCTTCCATCCATTTAAGCAGTTTGCCCTGTATTCCTCCTTCAGTTTCTAATTTCTTAAGCAACTTCTTATGTGGTACTTTGTCAAAAGCTTTTTTTAGGTCTAGAAATGCACAATCAGCCCATCCATCTCTTTCTTGTATTATATCTATTAGCCTTGAATAGAAACATATTAAATTAGCGACACATGATCGTCCTTGTCTGAATCCAAATTGCCTTGGATTTAGCACGCTGTTTTCTTCTAAATATATATATATATATATATATATATATATATATATATATATATATATATCTATATATATATATGTGTGTGTGTGTGTGTGTGTGTGTGTGTGTGTGTGTGTGTGTGTGTGTGTGTGTGTGTGTGTGTGTGTGTGTGTGTGTGTGTGTGTGTTTTACCTAGTTGTATTTTACGGGAAGGGGAGCTATGCTCGTGGTGTCCCGTCTTCATATCTCATTTTATCTAAACTGTTTTTAAATTCATGTATTATTTTTGCACACACCACTTTCTCATCTAACTTGTTCCAAATGTCTATTACTCTGTGGGGAAAGCTGTTCTTTTTCAGATCTCTTCTATAACTGTCTTTCTTGATTTTCTTTCTGTGTCCTCTTGTATTTCTATCATCCCATTTTATTAGATCCTCTCTATCAATAGTTTCTATGCCTTTCATGATTCTATAAATAGTTATCAAATCTCCTCTCTCTCTTCTTTGCTCTAGTGTCTGTAGTTCAAGTTTTGCTAGTCTCTCTTCATATGATAGTTTTGAGAGTGTTGGTGCCAATTTTGTAATTATTGTGTGTGTGTGTGTGTGTGTGTGTGTGTGTGTGTGTGTGTGCGTGCGTGTGTGTGTGTGTGTGTGTGTGTGTGTGTGTGTGTGTGTGTGTGTGTGTGTGTGTGTGTGTGAGAGAGAGAGAGAGAGAGTGAGAACGACACCGAACACCTGGTTATCAGAGGTGAGGTTTTTCCAGTTCATATTTTTGTAAAAGGTGAGTAAAAATGTTCAATATGCCTAATTACTGTTCTGCTGAAGAAAAGGAGGGAGGTACCGCCATGAAAATTTTGTGTCGGATGGAAAGATGGAGGGGCAGGTCAAGTCTCTTTTGGAGGAACTATATTTCTGTTATTATAAGCCTAAATTTCTGAATAGCTGAAAGAGAAACGCTACAGAAATGTCAGCAAGTAGAGATGCAGTTGCAGTAGACCTGTAGCTATGAACGTAATCCTCAATACCATGGAAATAACAATAATTCAAATTATTTAGATGTAGAGGACTGAACCATCATTTACATTCTTCTTGAAATAAATAAATAAACAAATTTTCATTATGATAATCTCAGGCACGTGAAGATACGAGCGAGCTACACTTCGACAGAGCGTACTGAGATATTAGATTCGGAGTCGTACTCTTGTCCAAACTCAACGATCAAAGAAAAATATTACGACACAATATAGTCCGAAGAAATTAATTAATCTTTTATGCTATTCATGGATTTCAGGAATTGAATGAATACATGCTATTACACTTCACTTTTGTATTAATAAGCTATAATTAATCAACCAATATCGAAATAGATTTTATTTGCTTGGAACAAATTCTTGTTATATTAACCAACATTTACTTAATTTCAGGGAGAACAAAATTTTGGCTGAAAATTTCTACAAGACACAGGGCTGGTCCACGAAAGGAGCAACAATGAATTTTACAGTTTTCCTCCAGCTTGTTCTCTACGACCACGTGAGCCTCCGGTTCAGCATTTGTAGTTGGTTCTATAATGTACATTGTGCCACCATGATATTCAGATAGAAGGAACAGACCAGCAGATAATTTGAGTAATACATACACGTAGATGTGTGCATGCCTAGCTCTGTTGTTGTGTCCACAATTTTCAAAGTGAACGAGTGAAGTTCACACCATCCGACTCCGAGTTCAGAATATCCCATTTCGTTACAAACTTAGCATTCACTGTCTACTTTGTGTCTACGTCAGTCCTTAATGTTCAAAGGCCAGAGTAATTTTTTTTTCTCTCTCTCTCTCGTGAAGCAGCGATAATAAACTGGGTCCAAATGTCGAGCCCTGCTGTGAAAGAGCGGAAGCTCATTCTACGTTGTACATTTGACTCAGTGGAGGGGAAGACAGGACAGCCCTTCATCCCCGAAGTGTGTGCGTGTATGTGTGTGTATAGTGGTGGTGGTTGCTAGAGTACTGGACTGCCAGTACGGAGGTGCGGCAGTACCCGGTTCGAATCCTCCCCGGGGCCGAAATTATTTCGGTATCGCTGCGCTTCGGATCGTTACTCCGACTCTCGTGGGCGGGGAAGTTGTGTGTGTGTGTGTGTGTGTGTGTGTGTGTGTGTGTGTGTGTGTGTGTGTGTGTGTGTGTGTAAGGTCATAGCATTACCCATAGATCGGTCATACGAGCTCTGAGCTCTCTTCCGGGAGGGAAATAGCTGTCGATCACGAGTCCAACACGTGATCCAAAGACCAAGATGAATACACATACACACTCGCACGCACGCACGCACACACTCACACACACACACACACACACACACACACACACACACACACACACACACACACACACACATATATATATATATATATATAAACATATATATAAATATATATATATATATATATATATATATATATATATATGACGTAAGCGGAGTAGGAAACACAGGAGTCTTAGTCTTGAGTTTATTCCTGACTAGTTTCGCAGGTGTGCTTTTTCAAAGCACACAGGTCTTTCATAATACTGGATTGGGCCACCGGTGTCATGTGATGTATTAATTTCTCCGATAAGGGCTTTCAGGCGAGGCCCATACGTCAACATGTCTTGGGTATGTTTATACCTGAATTTACTGCCTCAGTACGAACGTATGGGTGGTGCTATCGCCTATGAGGATAGTACTATCGCCTACGAGGAATAACGTATATCCGAGGCAGTGAGAAGCACTTTCACACACACACATACACACACACACACACACACACACACACACACACACACACACACACACACACACACACACACACACACACACACACACACACACACACACACACACACACACACACACACACACACACACACACACACACACACACACACACACACACACACACACACACACACACACACACACACATATATATATATATATATATATATATATATATATATATATATATATATATATATATATATATATATATAAAAGATGGGAGACGAGTCGTGCACTGGGAAGTTTGGAGCGGGTGAAAGAAACGACAGAGACGAGATGTTAGTCATTTTTGCAGAGAACTACAAAATGAGAATAATGAACACTTTCTTCCAAAAGCGTGTAGGTCGTAAATAGACCTGGAGAAGTTCAAATGGAACAACAAAGAACGAAGTAGACTTCATTTTAAATGAGAGCAAGAGCTGACATAACAATGTTACGGTCATAAAAAAGTCAACATAGGTAGCGACCATAGAATGGTAGGTTGCACAGCTAAATTCAATTCTAGAGCCAAGAGAAATAAACTAGTTTTATAAAAAGAAAATAAGCCTTGCAAAGGTTAAGGATAGCAAGAAGGAATTTTAGTTAGAAATTAATAATAGATTCGAAGATCTAAGAATTACCGATGACACCGTCGAAGGTATGAATTTGAATTTAATGAATATCATTAGGGAATCGGTAGAGAAAGTAGAAAGTACAAAAATACCAGTGAAAACAAGTACACCTAAGCTACATTACAAGAAGAAGGACTATGCAGATTAAAAGTATGAGACACGAAATAGAGTAGAACTACTGTAAACAAAGTTATCAATAAAAGGTAGAGATCAGAGAAAAGAAAGAGAAACATGGATGAAATAGAGGAAATATTCGGAAAGGTAAAAGTATTAAAGGGACCGAACGCAGGTATGCTTTAGGAAGATAACAAATGTTATGTTTGAAAGATATAAATGGAGATATTATTAAATGCAGAGGCAGAATGGTAAAAAGAGTAGAGGAATTTTAACACGAGCTTTACTTGTCAAAGACCGTAGCTGAGTCAGTAAATTCATCTGTAGACGTTAGTACTGTGCAACAAATTACAAAGGAGGTAGAGTTTGTTCCAAAAAATATGAAACGAGGAAAAACACCTGGGGAAGATGGTATATCGATAGATCTTTTGAAAGACGCAGGGAAAGAAGTTCATATTAAGTTAATTCAGTTGCACACCCAGTGCCTACGTCAAGAAAGCGTTCCTGAATCCTGGTGTAATGCTATAGTGATTTTGCTTTATAAAAAAGGATACCAGAAGAACCTTAGTAACTACCGACATATTAGCTTGCTATCAAATGTATAGAAAGTATTCTCCAAGATCCATACAAATAGACTAAATCGAGTTGTAGATGGAAACCAACCGAGAGAACAGGCTGGCTCTAGGAGGGGATATTTGACTCTAGACCATTTGCAGGTGATTAACCAACTAATCGAGAAAACAACAGAATACAATATACCTCTTTGTTTAGCTTTTGTAGATTACGAGAAGGCGTTTGATTCAGTAGAACAAATAGCAATACTAAACTCGCTACGCAAGCAGGGTGCAAATGAACAGATCCTGAGGGTTCTAGAAAATATTTATGCGAAAGGTACCATTGTAATTCGACTACACAAAAATACAAAATAGATCAAGATCTAGGAAGAAGTACAACAAGGCGATATAATTTCACCAAAATTATTTGCAGCTTGCTTGGAAGAGATTTTTAGAAGGTTGAGTTGGGAAGAGAAAGGTTTGAAGATTAATGGCAAATATCTCAACCACCTAAGATTTGCGGATGACATTATTCTTATTTCAGAAAGAGTAAAAGACTTGGAAGATATACTGAGAGATCTCAACAAGGAAAGTCTCAAAGTAGGTTTAAGAATGAATAAGAGTAAAACCGAAATAATATTCAACACGAGAGTTCAAAGTGAATAGATTATAATTCATGGTGAGTTTAAGGATTTGAAGAGTATAATTATTTATGACAGATAGTGAAAGTGACCAAAGATCGTGATAGTGAAATAAAAAAGTGTATTACAATTGGTTAGAAAGTGTTTGGTAAGTATATTAAAATTGTGAGAGGCTGTCTACCTTTATATCTGAAACATAAAGTTAACAATCAATGCATTGCCAGCAATAATCTACGGGTGTGAAACTTCAAAACTGACGAAGGCAATGGAGACAAAACGAAGGACTGCATAGAGGAGAATGGAGAGATCAGTGATGGGAATAAGGCTGAAAGACCGAAAGTTGGGTGAGAAAACAAACTAAAGTGAGATATATTATGGAGACGGTAAAAGAAAGGAAGTAGAATTGGGCAGGTAAGTTAGTGCGAACACCCGTTGAACAAGGGAGCAAGTGTGTTACTGACTGGACGACGTGAGATGGGAAACGTGGAGGAGAGAGACCAGACAGAAGGTGGAGAGACGAGATAGAAAATTGTGCAGGAGTGACGTGGCAGAGGTTGGCGTGGTCATGTGAATCATGAAATATTATGAAAGAATCCTTAGGTTCAGCAATGGAAACAGGATGGATGATTTCATATATATATATATATATATAATATATATACATATATATATATACTGTATATATATATATATACACACACACACACACACACACACACACACACACACACACACATATATATATATATATATATATATATATATATATGAAGATAGGAGGGTGGTAAAGAAACACACAAGTCAGAGATGAGTTTATTTCTCTAACGTTTCGGCTATTTACACCTTCAGAACGAAAATACGGACAGAGACACAAGAAAATTTCTAGTACTTCCTAATTCAAAAACAGCCAACAACATTACCAAATACTTACAAAAAGCAGGAATGAACATTGCCGTCACTTCAGGACAGAAGATTAGAGACTTGGTC
>NC_134809.1:38056561-38066561 GCF_046742065.1 Oratosquilla oratoria | reverse complement strand
GAAAGCGTCTATACACGAGTTCCAAAGGAAGGTGATCACCTTCAAATAAACTCTAGAAAACTATAAACAACTTGAATACAGTGACGACATGTTTGACAAATTAGTGTTCGGACGATATGATATCCGATGAGGATTGAGAGGCGTTCATACGGCATTACTTCTCAGGATATAAGAAGTTCGTTAAAAACGGTGCAAAGTCTGATCACAGGAACTTATAGATGCATTTCTCTTTCAAAATGATTCTGAAATGACCTCAGTGGTAACGGTGTTTGGGGGACACTTTCGTAAGGCTGACTGGCTATACAATATCGACTATCGATACGATGCCAAGAGGCGAAACGGCGAAGAAGCGTAGACTCCATTATATCGAAATGTATAATTGTAACGACAGGCTTGGGTCCCCTTGAATTCATGGGATGGCTCCTTTGGGGGCCCCCGCGGTTCCCTTTGGGCCCCCGTGGCTCCTCTGGGGGGCCCTTCGGCTCCTCTGGTGGCCCCCGCGGCTCCTCTGGGGGCCTCCGCGGCTCCTCTGCGAGCCCCCGCTGATCCTCTGTGGGCCCCTGCCGATCCTCTGGGGCCCCCGACGCATATATGTCAATGTGTATATAAATATGTGTATGTATATAAGTATATGTTTGTATGTAGGTGTATATGTGTATGGTTGTATATAAAAAATAGAAGAAGAAGAAGAAGAAGAAGAAGAAGAAGAAGAAGAAGAAGAAGAAGAAGAAGAAGAAGAACGTGAAGAAGAAGAAGAAGAGGAAGAAGAAGAAGAAGAAGAAGAAGAAGAAGAAGAAGAAGAAGAAGAAGAAGAACGCTAAGTAGAAGAAGAGGAAGAAGAAGAGGAAGAAGAAGAAGAAGAAATAGAAGAAGAAGAGGAAGAAATAGAAGAAGAAGAAGAAGACATCTTAACCAAGCTGAAGGAAGAGAATAGGGAATTGCGCGACAAATTGAAGGAAGAGAATAGGTAATTGCGCGAGAAGTTGGAAAGCATACTAACAGAGATCAAACGTATGAGTGATGAAGACACAGATCAATGGCGTCGCCATCAAGAAGACCATAGAGATGGCCAGGGCTGACCACAACAGTAATCTTTATATTTCGTAATCAGCGCTGACGTACTACCTCGTAACTAGGTACGAGGTAGTCCACCTGACTCCTGGCAGAAGGGCGAAATATATCGTCCACAGGATCCGTCTTGGATATCGTTGTGGATAGCAAGTGTTACGCGAGGGAAGAGATAATCACAAACGCTGCAAGATCTGTGGTGCAACAGCCCCTCCATTACTATCTGCTATACTTCTTCCATCATCTGGTGATCCATAGGATGTGGCCGGCAAAACCAGCAGCGTTACCACATCTAAACCATCTCCAAAGAAAACGGGGGGAGATACCGTGCACCTGGTCGGGAGCCGGGGCAACGTCGCCTGGCCTGAGATACCACATCGTTTAACAAGTCTCTTCTTTTCTTTACATGTATAAAAATTACTCATATCACCATTTAATAAAAAAAATCAATATGCATTTAGAATATTCCATGTTAACATACTCGGGGTAATGGACAGCTTCCGGTATATGCTGAATGTTTTGATTCAGTACGTGACAACACGGCAGACAACACCTTGTGGATCACGAGATAATGGAAATAGTATAGAGTGCAATGTCTTTGCCATTTTTCGCCTAGGTCTCAGCTCGTCACTCACCCCGGGAGGGTTGGCGCGGCACCTCACCCTCTCCACTTCCGAGGCAACCCTCAGCTTCTTGGGAACACACACTTCCTCTGGCGCCACTTGAGTTTTTTTTTTTTTTTCTTTTTTTTTTGTACGAATGATAGCGTGAGGGTCCCATGCCTTGCTGACCCAGATTCAAAGGTCGCTCCCTGCCGGATTTCATGATTTGAATTACATCACTGTCACGAGTGATTTACTCCATAATTGTTACAACGACAAACTTGTCGAAGTCTCGTGTGACGATTCTTCTTGTAATTCACTGAATAAAAACTTCGGGGCTGCCTTGCACACGAATGACGCCGGGGTTTCGGATAGAAATGGACTTTAGGGCTGTAGTATTCTAGTCGGTCCGACCTCTGGAAGGTAATATATCCTTTAGGTACGAACACCATTACGTATGTTCAATGTGTACGAATGGTAGCGTGCGGGGTCCCGCGCTCCTATAACCTAAATTCGAAGCTTGGTCATAGCTGGGATTCATGATTCGAATTCCATCATTGTCACGGGTAATATATTTCTTAGTATATACATATGTTTAAACATAGTATACTGCACATTTATATAAAGTATCACAATTTTAATCCCTTAACAAGCCATGTCATATACTTTGAAGTAGCTCCGTCCCAATCCTCCACGGGTACTGTAAAGTACAAAAGTAATATCTTGGGAATAAATAGAAACTCACCATATGTGAAAACAAGTTTTATATACCGTTGTGTGCTCACTTAAGATGTCATTAGTTACCTACTGACAAACTAGATGGGAAATTATTAGAGAGGATGAAGGGAGGTTTTCTAGGCTCCCAAAAATCATTTTAATCTCAATATTTGTGCAGGTCACAGGTCTGGAGGAATTCAAACCTTCGTGACCACATAAGCGATTACATCAGTTCACACTTGGACAAGTTATATTAACCGTCTTCCTATTGTTCTTGCAGTACAATGTCACGGAAGACACAAACCATCACTGGGATACCTACAACAACGTGTGTTGCTACTGCAAGGTGGACTATGATTATATAGTTGACACTGACACCTACTTCCAAGACATCACCTACATCCTGAAGAAGTATGGAGATCATGGAGAGCACCCGAAGTATAGTCACATGACAAGTGCGAATTCAAATAAACACTCAATGTATATGCGGTATTACAAAACAGTTCCAGCAGAGATCTTGAGTGCCATTTATCAACTCTTTAAGTACGACATAGCCATGCATGGCTATAGACTTGATCCAGATATGTTAAACATATTAAATGACCAAGGAACAGTGTTTATATGATTATCGTAAATCAGAGCAAGGCCAAAAATAAGTAGAGCCCTGAAACAACTATTCATACATAGTACTCTCTCTCTCTCTCTCTCTCTCTCTCTCTCTCACACACACACACACACACACACACACACACACGAGCATAGCTCCCCTTCCCGTAAAATACAACTAGGTAAACACACACACACACACACACACACACACACACACACACACACACACACACACACACACACACACACACACACACACCACACACACGCACGCACGCACACAAACACACACACACACACACACACACACACACACACACACACACACACACACACACACACACACACACACACACACACACACATACACACACACACACACATATACACATTCGTGCGCATACACACGTACACACATACATGTGTATGCGCACGTACTTATGCACAGACACACACACATGCATACACACACGTTTTGAAAAAAAAAAACATTCGAAGAAACACAAAGACGAACTACATCGAGAATTTAGGTGACTGAGAGTGGGAAATTGTCCTGAAACGGTTGCAGTCTCGATTCTAAAAATGAGAGAGCATCCTCATCATTATTGTTAGTGAAAAGATTAGGTAATATCAAGACTTGGCATCATGGAATCCTGTACTTTCACATTATGAATTTTGGAAATAAAATCAACGGTGACAAAAGGTCTTAGAACTATTTTGAAATCTTGCTAGTACAGGAGCCTCGGCTAGAAATGATAAGCCTTAATTAAAGGCATGCCCGATTTATGTTATCATGTAATCCAGACTGCAACTGTATCAGGACAATTTCCTACTCAGTCTCCAAAATTCTTGATTTAGTTCGCCTTTGTGTTTCTTCGAATGTTTTTCTTTCCAAAACGAATTGCAGTATAGGCTCCAATTTGTCTCCTGTTTTAGCCAACCTGTACATGGAGTACTTTGAGTGTACCTTGTTACCCACCATCAAACCACCTGAGATGATTTGCTTCAGGTATATCGATGACATTTTCTCAGCGTGGGATGACAGGTGGGGAGCATTCGAAGTGTTCCATGATAAGTTGAACCAATTGATCCATAATAGTGAATCCAAAACGGAATTGAATGAAGGTCACTAGATCTCATTCTTGGATATCTTAATCAGAAGGAGTGATGGTAACTTACTTTTTATAGTTTTCAGGAAGCCCACCCATTCAGGGAGCCTTTTTTTTTTTTTTTTTTTTTTTTTTTTAAGGGGGAGGGATACGTACGTTTGGAGATGGCTAATGTGCCATGTGACTTCTAGTACTTATAAAGTTTTACACACGTATCCTTGTGGATACGTGTGTTTATGTGTGGCTAATGAGCCAATTATTATTGTTAATATCGTTAATGCTTACGTACGTATCCTACCATTTTTTTTTCACATTTAGCTAGGCGGAAAAGGGGGGGGGGGATTAGCCCAGGATGGTTTTTAGGCGTGGCCACCATTTGTGGTCTTGTGTTCTTTTGTTGCTTGCTGGAGGCTGTGGTAGTGTGTTATTTTCTAGTACTGTATTCCAGGCATTACTGCTCAGTCTTATAAGTCTTTCGTGTATTGTTTCTAATTTTGTTGTTTTATGGAGTTGTTGTGTGGTTTCTAGGTAAGGGGGTTTGTGTTTTAGTATTTTTCGTATTGTTTTGTTCTGTAGTTTATGCATTTTTTTATGTATGTGGGTGTGCTTGTGACTGTAATTATGGGTGGGTATTCAAGTTGTGGTCGTGCTAGTGTCTTGTATAGTTGTATTTGTGTTTTTGTCTTGAGTCCTCGGAAACGTCTTAGTCTGTTTAGTGTGGTTTCTGTTGTTCGTATTCTGTTTTTGATGTGCTTTTGTGTTCCTTGTGATGTGAGGGTGAGACCTAGGATGTGTGCTTGTTTATTGTATGTTATTATGGTGTCGTTAATCTTGATTGGTGGTGGTTGTCGTGTTGAGATGGCTAGTTGAAATTTGTTTGTGTTAGTAGAGATTTTCCATTGTTGTGTTTTCCTGGCAAGCATTTGTTCTCCTGTGGTGTTGGGGTATGTGATGATCTGTGTTATGTCGTCAGCGTATTGTATGGTGTAGCTTCCGTGTGATGGTGGAGGAGTGTCTGCCGTGTATAAGTTGAAGAGTGTTGGGGATATGACGCTTCCTTGTGGTACTCCACTGTGGAGTGGGAAGGCTGGTCCGATGTATTGGTTTATTTTTATTTTCGCTGTTCTGTTGTCGAGGAAGCTACACAGTCTTTTTGTGATAGTGTCAGGAAGTTGTGTTTGTAGTATTTTGTATTTAAGGCCTTCATGCCAGACTTTGTCGAAGGCCTTAGAGATGTCTCGTGAAATAATTATGCATGCTTGTTTGTGTCTTTGTGTGTCTGCTATTGTTTCGTATAAGGTGGCGAGTGCGGTGTGTGTTCCTTTGCCAGGAGTGAATCCGTGTTGGTGTAGGTTTAGCATGTCGTGGTCGTGTAAGTGTGCCATTAGTCTATTTGTTATGATTCTTTCGTATGTTTTTCCTGGTGTTTAGAGTAATGAAATGGGTCTGTAGTTTTGTATTTGTGTTATGTTTTTGTTTTGTTTTGGTATGAATGTGATTATTGAGTATTTGAATTTTTGTGGAAAGTATCCTGGGCTCAGTGTTTCGTTGAATATGTCTGTGAGCAATTGTTTATTTATTTTTGGTGTGTGTGCGAGTATTTGTTTAGTGATTCCGGATTCTCTAGGTGTTTTGTTTTGTGTGTGTTTTATTATGTTTGTGACGTCTTCGAGTTGTATGGGTTGGGTAATGTAGTTGTCGGTGTTTAGTCTGTTTAGGTCTATGTTTGTGTATGGTTGTGTGTGATGGAGGTGTTGTGTTAAGTGGGTGAGTATTTTTGTTTCGTGATTCGTGTCAAAGTGCGTGTTTTCTTCTGGTGTGATTTGGAATATGTTTTGCCATACCTGTCTGAATGCAGTTTCTTTGTTTTTGTCGCCGTGTATTTTGTCGTTGTTGTGTATTATGTATGGTGTGTTGGGGGTGTTGGATCCTAATAGTTGTTTTATTTTGTTCCAGAATTCTTGTGGTTTTTTGGGATTGAATTTGATGTTTGATATTATGTTGTTCCATGTGTCTTCGTAATTTTGTTTGCTTTCTTCGAGTATTAATGTTTGTATTTGCCTGATTGTTCTTATTGTGTGTGGTGTCCAGTTGTTTTCGAGTGTGGCTTTGTTTTTTATGTAGTTTGCCTGCCATATTAGTTGTTTCAGTTTTTTGGATGTCTTGGGTGTGGGAATTTGTTTTTGTTGTGTCATTGGTATGCTTTGTGTAATTGCGTCGTTTATGAGTTTGTACCATATGTTTAGTTTGTTGTCTATGTAATTTGTGTTTTTTGTTTGGGTATTTGTGTTTTGTTTTTCTGTGGATATGTATTTGTTTGTTGTTGTTTTTATAGTATTGTTTTGAACTTTTTCCAGTCTGCTTGTTTGTATGCTAGTTTGGGTTGTGTGGGGATAGTGATGGCTGTGGTGGAAAGTGTGAGGTTGAGAGGTATGTGATCTGATGATGTTATGTCTCCGGGGTGTATTCTGTATGTAAGGTAGTGGTGTCTGTTGGTGAAAATCATGTCCGGGTTGCTTGTACCTAAGGGTGTTATGGTTGTGGGGAAGTGTGGTCCGAGGAAGGTGAGGTGGTTTTGTGTTATGAGGTGATGTATACTTCTTCCTATTTGATTGTTGTATGTGTGGTTAAGTGTTTGGTGTTTTGCGTTGAAGTCTCCTATAATGTATGTTGGTTGTGGTTTTTGTGTAATTTTTAATATGTCTTGTTTTGGTATGTAAGGTCTGCGTGGTGGGATGTATAGTGTGGCTATGATAATGGGTCCTCTGTTTGTGTCTATTTCTATTGCTAATGTGTCCTCGTCAAAGTCGTCTAGAAGTTTGTGTTTTATGTTCTTTTTGATGGATAGAGCTATGCCTGTATTGTCTTCGTTGTATGTGTTTTTTGTGTATGTGTTATAATTGAGTATTTTGACTGTGTGTCTACCAGTGGAGTTGATTAGTAAGATGTCAGGTGATTGTGTTAGGTAGTAGTTGCTTAGTTCGTGTTGTCTGTGTGTAGTCCAGGATTTTACGTTATGTTGCATTATGTGTATAGTGTTCATGTGCGTGTGTTTTATTGGCAGTTGGCTGTCCAGTGTGGTGTATCTGTAGGTTTGTGTTTGCGTGTTTCGTAATATCCTTTTTTTTTTTTTTTTTTTTTTTTTTTTTTTTGTTTTTTTTGTATCTTGGTTCAAGTAGTCTTTGTATGGGTGCTTTGGTCAGGTCTATCAGTCTTTGTTTTATCAGTGTTTCTACTGTTTCCTCTGGTATTTCTTTTGTGTAGATGTATTTGATTTTGCCTGTTTGTAGGAGTGTATGTGTGTTCTTGTGTATTGTGTTGTCTGTCATGTCATTGGTGTCTGGTGTTAATATCTGTATGGGTACGTTTTCTTGTTCGGTTTTCTTTGCTTTGGATGGTTGTTCTGTCTCTGGTGTGTGTTCTGTGGTGTGTGGCCTTTTGTTGCGTTGTTCCTCGGTTTCCATATCTTCTTGTTCTGTGTGGGAGTGTTTGGTGTTGTTTAACATGTTGAGTATTGCTGTAGGATTAATAACTGAAGGAGGTATGATTATGGTGGGAAGTCCGTTAGCTTTGTAATATTCGTCTATTGTGTGTTGATATGTTCCTGGTGTAGCTGCTTCAGTGATGTTGGCGTGGATTATGGCAGTGTTGATGACTGTTAGGTGTTTCAGTGTAGTGGGATTGGGTGCCGGTGTAGGTGTGGGTTGAGCAGTAATGCCTGAGGTAACAGTGGCGTATGTTGTGTTTAAGCGTGTGGATGTCTGTTGTTCCTTGAGTTCCTGTGTTTTCTTCTTAATTAGGTCTTTCTTGACAGGGCATCGAGCAGCGTAGGTAGGGTGGTCTTGTCCACATGCAACGCACTTTTTTAAGGCATTGTGGCAGTTGTTGATGCGATGTTCTGTAGAGGAACAACCGGAGCAGATACTGTAGGTGGTGGGGTGTGTACATTGTCTTAGTGTGTTTTGGTATGAATAACATCTTGTGCATTGGGGAATTTGAATGTATGTTTCTTGTGAAAGTGTGTGAGGGGGGAAGGATTGACTGAAGATTAGGAGGCCGGATTCTAGAGATTTCTTGACCATTGCTGAGGTTTCCATTTTAATTTTGGTGATTGTCTTGGTATTAGGGAGCTTGATGACTGATGTAACCTTGACATTGCTCAGATGCTCAACTTCGGTTTTTATGTCGGATGGGTCTTGTTCATGCACGTGTTCGTCTACTTGTTTCACTATCAGGGTCTTCTTGGCGTTAAGTTCGGGTGGGTCGATTACTTCGAGTCCTTCTTTAGAGAAAGCGGTCTTGGGCTTCTTCGTAAGTTCTTCTACAGTGGTGTCGTCAGCGATGATGGTATGAAGGGGTCCGTTGGAGTAGAGCTTGTGGATGTGTATGTTTAGTGTGGTTAGAGTCTTCCAGATGGTGGTCCTTTTTGACGTTCCGGTCGTTGGCCGGGTTTCCTTATCTTAATGCGGCCCATTGCGCCGAAGCGTGTTGGGCTTTTGAGTGTGCGTGTGTTTATGGAAATGTGTGTGCGATAGTTATGTAAAGTAAGAAAAAAGAAAAGGTACTTGGTATAGGGGAGGGGGGGGGGTCGCAGGGGTTTGGTCTATGCTCGTATGTCTATTGGCCTACGGTGGTTAAGGGAAAGCGCGGCGTGGGCTGGTACCCGTGTGTCTATTGGTAGCGTTTGGAATTGGCTCGGTCGCTGGGGGATACTCGATATCTATGCCGGGTCCGCTAGATGCGGGAGACCGGAAGGGGGTTCCCTTCCCCGCAAGTCGACTGAACAAGGGGCAATGTTCAGTCGACAGGGGGGTTATTAAGGGCATAAACCGTCAGAGCGAGAAGGCGAAGAAATGCTCTTAGCTCGGGTAACGGTGTACGGGGAAATCGTCGAAGTTCACTTGAGGAGCAAGCGTACGCACGTCCTTCTGCGGTGGTGTCCGAATTATCTCTCTTAAGCCTCTATCTCTCTAGGCCGCCACACAACTCGAGCTAGGCTGATATACTAGCCGTAGTTTACAAGCGTAATTAGCAAAGCCGTCCATGCTCAAGCCAAACTGGCCAACCAGGAGCTCGGAAAGCTCGCCGGAGACCGGCCGCCACACAACTCGAACTAGGCCTATGTACTCGCTGTAGTTGGCAAGCATAGTTAGCAAAGACGTCCATGTTCAAGCCAAACCGGCCAATCAGGAGCTCGGAAAGTTCGCCGGGTTCCCCACCAGCTGCCTTTAAAAGGACACGACATCTCCAAGCAGCTCTCCTCTTCAAGCAGTACTCCTCTCCAAGCAGTACTCCTCTCCAAGCAACACTCCTCTTCAACCAGCACTCCTCTCCAAGCAGCTCTCCAAGCCTCAAGTTCCTCTTTGCTCTTAGATTACGACCTTTCCCATCCGAGCTTAGAGTTCATAAAAAAAAAAAAAAAAGTGCCTTAATGCTATTGTGAGTTTCATTTCCCTGGCTTGTCCGAACCATATCACAACACTGGAAAACCCTTCTAAATTAGCTTTAAGCGATTAATTTCTTCATAGAGTATATATACATTTGTTTTAGGAATTGTTCCTGTGCCAGTGTAAAATCTAATTACTCGCCATATTTTGAATAAGCGAAGGTGATACGTAATCGATGTGTTGACAAGTAGACTTCAAGTTTGTGATTAACTTAATGTATTATTGAGTTAATGTTTATGAAGAGGTTAGTAATACAAGACAATATTATTCCATTTCTTACTTTAAAACTATACTGTATTGTACAGATACCTCTACTGCATTTCTTCGCTACATTCTTTTTAATTTCCCTACAAAAGTTTATGGATTACTGATGAAAAATTATAAATATACAAGATAAGGCATAACAATAAAGAAAGTAAAAACAAGTGAATCAGACACAGAATATTTT
>NC_134809.1:37939061-38049061 GCF_046742065.1 Oratosquilla oratoria | reverse complement strand
GAGAGTTGATAAGGTGATCGAGGACTTGGAGCGTAAGTTAGGTAACGTAGACTCCATTTTTCAAAGAATTGAAAGGTTGGAACAACTAGAGAAGGCTAACAGAAACTTAACTGAAGAAATAGAGGACCTAAAAAGACAGTTAGGAAATGTAAAGGAGGAGAATGAGAAATTGAAGAAGAATAGTAATGAAAACAAAGAGAAAATAGCTACAGAAGCTAAAAATTGGAGAATAACTCAAGAAGGGAATAAGGTTTCATTCACTGACATAGTCAAACAGCAATTGAAAGAACATAATGAAGACTCAGTTATTAAAGTGATGAGACAGAAGGAGAATATAGTAAGAGAATTAGCTGACAAAAAGAAATGTATAATTATATTAGGAATGGAAGAGAAACATAACCCAGATAGAACCGCAAGAATCAAGGAGGAAAATGAAAGAGTAAGCAATTTATTAAAATTAGTCCAGGAAGATGAACCAGAAATTATAAAGGAAATTGAGGAAAAATTCAGACTCGGAAAATATAGTACAGATAAGACCAGACCAATTAAGATTAAATTCAGGTCACAAACAACAGCAGAGAAAATTCTATCCAAGACAGGGAAACTAGCAACAAATGATCAATATAAAAAGGTATGGATAAAAAGAGAAATGAATAAGGAGGAAAGAGAGGCAGAAAAGAAGAAAAGAATTGAAGCTAAGGCAAAAAACGAGGAAAGAACGGAGTCAGAGAAAGAGAGATTCTATTGGAGAGTAGTGAACATGAAAATAAAGCAGTTCGACATACTAAAGAAAAACATAAGGGAAACAGAGAATACAATGGAAGTGGCAGAAAACTAAGAGTGTCTTACACAAATATAGATGGATTGATAACAGGATTGAATGAACTGAATGATTATTTAAAAGAAAAAGAACCGGACATAATGGGAATTGTAGAAACAAAATTAAAAGGCCCACTACCACCCAACAGTGTAGGACATGATACATACAATTATTGGATTAGAAACAGAGAGAAAAAACAAGGGGGTGGAGTTATGTTCCTGACTAAGAGGGATATAAACGTGAAAGGTGTCATATATGGAAAGAATACAGTAGAGATGATTATGATAGAAGTGGAAGACCGAGATAAGAAGAGCAGAAAATTTGTGATCAATTATGTGCCTCCGAAAACAGCCTCATGGGAGGAGAGTGAACATAAAAGTATGTTAGAGGACACAAAGATAGCATTAACTAAAATAATGGAAGACGGAGGAAGAATAGTTATGATGGGCGACTTTAATTGCAAAGAAATCTGCTGGGAAGAAATGACAGTAAAGAGTGGTGATGACTCATGGGGAAATGCTCTACTTGAGATGATTACTGACCATTCAATGACACAATGGATACAAGAGAACACTAGGTATAGAAATGAAGAAGAACCATCGAGGCTAGACTTAATAATTACATCTGAACCTAGAATAGTAGATAAGATTGAATATAAAACACCAATAGGTAAAAGTGACCACATATTGATTGAACTGGAACTTAATGAAGAAAAATATATGAAAAGAAATGAACAATATAGAAAAGGAAGAATGATGTATGAAAAAACAAACTTTGATAAAATAAGAGAATTCTTCCAACAAGAAAACTGGGAAGAAATATACAAAGAAGAAACAACAGTGGAAGAGAAATGGAATATTTTGACAAAAATTTACAAAAAAGGAGTGGAAAAGTATGTCCCAAGACAAAAACAAGAAAAAGAATATGTAAAATGCTGGTACAACAAAAGTTGTAGGGAGTTAAAGGACAATAGAGACAAAGCCTGGAACAGATGGAAAAAAGACAGAAGACCTGAAAAATGGAAAATATATACTGGTTATAGAAATGAATATGTACAAAAGTGCAGAGAGGAAAAAAGAAAATATGAAAAAGATGTTATAGAAAAGTGTAAAGATCAACCAAAACTATTCTACAGATTTGTAAACAATAAACTGAAAAACAAACAAGACTTGGAGAAATTAAGACAAGGAAATGGAAATGGCAGAAATTATGAACAAACATTTTAAATCAGTGTTTACAAGGGAAAATATACAACCTGAAGAGATTGAGTGGAAGGAAAAAGTCCCCCCTATGGAAGAAATAGAAGTAACAAAGAATGAAATATTGACACACTTGGGTAATTTTGATGTCAGAAAATCGCATGGGCCAGATGAAATAGCAAACTGGATTCTGAAAGAATGCAGGAATGAACTGGCAGACAAAATACATAGCATAATAAGCAGTTCCTTAAAAGAAGGAAAAGTTCCAGAAGATTGGAAAAAAGCAAATATAGTACCTATATATAAAGGAGGAAATAAAGAAGAACCTACCAACTATAGACCAGTCTCTCTAACAAGTACAATAGCAAAAATATGTGAAAGAATTATCAAAAGTAGATGGGTAAAATACTTGGAAAAAAACAACGTACTAAACCCAAGGCAATTTGGATTCAGACAAGGACGGTCATGCGTCACCAATTTAATATGTTTCTATTCAAGGCTAATAGATATAATACAAGAAAGAGATGGATGGGCTGATTGTGCATTTCTAGACCTAAAAAAAGCTTTTGACAAAGTACCACATAAGAAGTTGCTTAAGAAATTAGAATATGAAGGAGGAATACAAGGTAAATTGCTAAATTGGATGGAAGACTTTTTGCAAGAAAGAAAAATGAGAGTAGTGATAAGAGATCAGCACTCAAAATGGAATGAAGTAATAAGCGGTGTCCCGCAGGGAACAGTTCTGGCCCCAATAATGTTTGCTATATATATTAATGATATGGATGAAGGAATTGAAAGCTATATGAGCTTCTTTGCAGATGATGCAAAATTACTGAAAAGAGTGAAAACTGAAGAAGATTGTGAATCACTACAGAGAGATCTAAATAAAGTACAAGAATGGAGTAGGAAGTGGGAGATGGAGTTCAATACAAAAAAGTGTAGTATAATGGAATTTGGAAAAAGCAAAAACAGAATAACAGGATCATATAATTTGGGAAAAGAAGGAATAAAAAAAGTAGAAAATGAGAAGGACCTGGGAGTCATTGTTATGAATAATATGTCACCTGAGAAACATATAAATAAGATTTTTGGAGAAACTTATAATTTAATAAGAACAATCAAAGTGGCATTTACATACCTGGATGAAGAAATGGTGAGGAAAATCCTAATCACCCTGATAAGACCAAGATTGGAATATGCAGCAACGATATGGTCACCAAGTACAAAAAAATGTATAAAAAAAACTTGAAAGAATACAAAGAGCAATTACAAAACTGGCACCAACACTCTCAAAACTATCATATGAAGAGAGACTACAAAAACTTAAACTACAGACACTAGAGCAAAGAAGAGTGAGAGGAGATTTGATAGCTATTTACAGAATCATGAAAGGCATAGAAATTACTGATAGAGAGAATCTGATAAAATGGGATGACAGAAATACAAGAGGACACGGAAAGAAAATAAAAAAAGACAGCTATAGAAGAGATTTTAAAAAGAACAGCTTTCCTCACAGAGCAATAGACAGTTGGAACAAGTTAGATGAGAAAGTGGTGTGTGCAAAAACAATACATGAATTTAAAAATAGTTTAGATAAAATGAGATATGAAGACGGGACCCCACGAGCATAGCTCCCCTTCCCGTAAAATACAACTAGGTAAATACAACTAGGTAAATACACACATATATACACATATATACATATATATATATTGTATATATATATATACATATATATATACATGTATATATATATATATAATATATATATATATATATATATATATATATATATATATACTGTATATATATATGTATATGTATATGTATATGTATATGTATATATATGATGCATTCCCAACCTGTTTGTGGTTCTTGTCATCCTCGTTGAGATCTTTGATATTTTGTCAGAGGTCTTTGTCTTCTCTTTGTTAGGTTATTTGTTACACTCTAAATTATGTTCTTGTCATATTCCTTATTGTGATCCTTGCTATCTTTTGAAACTAACTAGGAATCTTTTATTATTTCTAGAGATCCGAATTTTCACATATGATATTATGAGCACAATGCAAAATATTGGATCTGATGGTAGGACCAGCCTCCTCACCTAGCGCATTATTCCTTCTCTTTTGATGACATCGCCGTGCCTGGCGATCGATTGGTGTAGTCACCTCCTCCGCTCTATTGTCCTCTTTCGAGGTCGCTACTCGGGTGTATCGCTTGCGCATCATCTGGACCTTGGTAGCATGCTTATGATGTGATGCCTCTCGTCGCAAAATAGTTTATTCATTTCGTTAGTAAACACAGTTGGCTTTATTTGCGTGTTCAGCGATTTTACTTGGTCCAGTGTTAGGACATGTTCCCGCACAAGCGTTTCTCGGAGTTGCTGGATAGAATTTTTTTTTTTTTTTTTTTTTGACTTGTTGGTTCTTAGTTTTGTGTGAGATGTTTTCGACAAAGCAGTCCCAATGCACAATTTTTTTTTTCGCTAATAGAACAAAATATTACCTTGATGTCTCCCTCCTATCAGCTGCTTGAATTCCGTATAGTCAGAGCAGTGTTTTTCTTTTGAAGAAAGTAAATGTCCAGTCCCTATATTGATGCTTGGAACCTCTCATATATTGATGATACATCACCAAAGATGTCATCGACTTCTGGTTCCCCATCATATACAAGGGTTAATATATATATATATATATATATATATATATATATGTATATATATATACATATATATATATATATATCTATATATATATATCTATATATATGTATATGTATATTACAGGTGAAATTGTAATCACACATTTGTCAATAACGTAGAAACCACTGTTTCTACTCCAACAGTGGTTTCTACGTTATATATATATATGTATATATATATATATATATATATAGATATATATATATATATATATATATATATATATATTACAGGTGAAAAATGTAATCACACATTTGTCAATAACGTAGAAACCACTGTTTCCAGTCTTTTCTACTCCAACAGTGGTTTCTACGTTATATATATACATATATATATACATATATATATATATATACATATATATACACATATATATACATACATATATATATACATATACATATATATATATACATACAATATATACATATACATATATATACATACATATACATATATATATATATATATATATATATATATCGTTCATCTCATTCATATACCAAAGGCTTTTCCTCCTTACACGGGGGGGGGGGGGTAGCCAAAAAGAAAAAGCCATAGAAACCACTCCCACCCATTCCATCCTCTACATACTCCTTTCCCCTTCACCCTCTTCCCTCCCTCACATCTTGGCACCTCCTGGATGACGGGTCATCTGCATCCTGTCCACTGCCCTGGGTCAGAAGCAGTGTCACAAGACACAGCACATCCACAGCAAGGCCGCTTCGTTAATTCCGTGACCCTGCCTCTCCGCCCCCTCATGCAGAAAAGGAGAAGACGGGGAGAAATCCCTTCGGGCTGCGTCAATTTATTTGTCATACATACTCCCTCACCCCCTATCCCCCACCCTCCCATGCATCACAGCATCATCCATACACAACCTTTCTCCATTCACCCCTATCTTCTGTCCTCTCCCGTCCTTCCTCAACAGACATTCCTCTATTTCGTAATGGCCCTTTTACTCCATCCATCCATCTCATCCTAGGACGCCCCCTCATGTTCACTCCCTCCACATCTGCCTTCCATACCTCTTTTACTAGTCTTTCTTCACTCATTCTTTCCATGTGTCCAAACCATCCCAATACTCTTTCATCAACCCAATCTCCCAACTCCCTTTCCACCCCTGTTCTCCTCCTAGACTCCTCATTTCTCACTCTATCTAGCCTAGTAACCACCATCATACTTCTCAGACACCTTATCTCAAATATATTCAAACTCCTTCTCTCTTCCTCTCTTATGTTCCATGCTTCTGCCCCGTACAGTGCTGTTGGCACAATCACTCCTTCATATAACCCTCTCTTAGCATCCATTCCCAAAAGCCTATTTCTCATTACACTTTTTAATCCACCAAGGCATTTACTCGCTTCTCTCAATCCACATTCTACCTCCACCCCCACTCCTCCCTTTCCTGCCACATTTGCACTGAAGTATCTAAAACTACCCAATTCCTCCAGTCTCTCTCCCTTAATACTCACCTCCAGCCTGCTGTCACTCTCTCCCCCTCTTGTACATCTCACCACCTTACTATTGCCCACATTTATCTTCAACTTCCTTCTTTCACACACCTTCTCAAACTCTGTCACAATTTCCTCAATCCCTCCTCTGATCCTGCTACAAGAGCAGTGTCGTCAGCAAACAACAACTGACTTATTTCCCACTTTTCTCCATTTTCTTTAACCATTTCCAATCCCTAACCCACTACCTTTGCATTCACCTCTCACACCACCCCATCCATGTATAGATTGAACAGCCAAGGCGACATAACACATCCCTGACGAAGTCCCACCTTTACCTCAAACCATTCACTCTCTCCATTTCTAATCCTAACACAAGCTCTACTACTCTCGTAAAAACTCTTGACTGCTCTTAACAGCTTTCCTTCTATCCCATATATCTGCAATACCTCCCTCAGTGCCTTTCTGTCTACCCTGTCGTAAGCCTTTTCCAAATCCATAAAAGCCCTCCCAAAAAAACATTCTTACCTTTTCCTATAGCTTTCTCACATATCTGTCTTAACACAAAAATCTGATCTACACATCCCCTACCTGTCCTAAAACCACACTGTTCCTCACCAATTACTCCCTCTGTTCCTCTCCTAATCCTCTCAATCAAGACCCTCCCATAAGCCTTCCCAACTACACTTAACAAGCTGAAACTACTACACTCACACTTGTCCTACTTTCCCTTGTAAAGTAGAACTATACAGGCACTCCTCCAGTCCTCCGGTACTCTACCCTCTTTAAAATTAACATTAAATAACATCACCAGCCAGTGCACCATCACTGTACCTCCTTTTTGAGACCTTCTGCATGGCATCCATCCAACCCAGGTGCCTTACCTGCTCTCATCATCTTAACAGCTGCTTTCACTTCATCTTTCCCTATTTCTCCTCCATTTTCCTCACTCATCACTCTCATTTTCTTAGCGCTTCCCACTGCAACTACATTTCCCTACCTATCCTTCTTCAGATTTAGCAACTCCCTAAAATACTCTGCCCACCTTCCTCTCACTGCCTTCTCTTCCATTATCATCTCTCCATCTGCACCTTTTACCTTTTCTTCTCCACTTCCTTCGCCTCCTCTTCCTCTTTAAATTTCTTTCCAAAACATCTTTTTATTGCTTTCAAAAATTTCTGTCATACTCTTACCCCATTTCACATCTGCTTTCCTCTTTGCCTCCTTTATCTTATCCTTGACTTCCCTTCTCTTTACCTAGTACCTCTCATACGATTCCCTCGTCCTAATTTGTAGCCAATCTATGAAAGCCTGCTTCTTCTCTTCTACAACCTTCTTCATTTCCTCATCCCACCACTCACTACCCTTCCCTCTGTTTCCTCCCGCCCTCCTTGTTCCACAAATCATCTATGCACGCCTTATGATTCCCTCTTTGAACCATTCCCATTTCCTCTCCACTCCTAGTTCTACTCTATCCTTCACTCCTTTCCACTCCTCTCTCATTTCTTCTTATACTCCTTCTCCTTTTCTTTCTCTTTTAAGCAGTTCACTCTAAGTACCTCCCTACCTTCTGCCCTTTTCCTCTTTCTCCACCTATTCTCCACTCTCAATTTACCTTCCACCAGAAAATGATCTGATATTCCCCCACTCTCTCCCTCTAGATCATGTACATCCTTAACTCTTCCTACCATACTCCTGGTCACCACTATATAGTCCATTAATGCTCTATCTGCCACCCTTCCATCCACTACCCTTTCCCATGTGTACTTATGCTTGGCTTTCTTCCGAAACACTGTATTTGCTATCACAAACTCTCTTTCGAGACACATCTCCATCATCAATTCTCCACTATGATTTTTACCTGGAACTCCACATTTCCCAATCGATCCGTCTATTGGTTCGTTTCCTACCTTAGCATTAAGGTCTCCCAATACAACTACATTGACATTTCTCCCTAATCCCTCTATGCACTCATTTAAATCTACCAAAAAGCCTCCCTTTCCTCTACGCTCTTCTCACTACCGGGCCCATACGCACTTACAAAAACCCACATCTCCCTTCCCAACTTCACCTTCATCCACATCAACCTTGAAGAAAAAAGAATTGAATATTCAGAGAAATGGTACAGGACAGTAAGAAGGGGTTGGGGGACAACATAACGGAGGGACAGTCGTAATATATATATATATATATATATATATATATATATATATATATATATATATATATATATATATATATATATATATATATATATAATCAAATACTCCATTAGCCTATTGATAAATACGAAACTTCTTTCATGTACTGTAAGTATGCCAACGTACATACGCATTCAGCGAATCCTATCCCTGAACGGACTGAACTGTTGTGTGGGATAACTGATTTTTTTTTAAAGCATCACCAATCGCTAATCTATGTTGTTTTTTCACTTCAATTTCGTACAGAATTACGCATTCGTTAATCTAAATTCGCCATCTGTGAAACTTCTAAATTCATATCCAAAGCAGTTAGGCCAGGCGTTTTTATTCATTGGGTTACAGTTACCATGGATCCTTCCCCTTAGGTTGGAGGGCGAAAAAATGTCCCAAACATATTTATTTATATAAAGCTTTTAGGAGGTCATGTTGTCAGGTCGGAGGATTGTTTTTTTTCAGTTTTGTTTCGTTTATACCTTCTCACTGGTCAGGCTAGTGACACAAGCTACTGTATGTACCAAGCTTTTTATTTTTTGTACAAACAGTAGGCTGACGGTGTTTATGTTGCGGCAGCAGGGCAATTCATCTAGCAGACGGGAAGGTCAGTCGCAAGACCGCAGCATCTGTGCCCGGCAAGAGAGCGTCCTCCCGCTCCTGCCGGTATAAAAGCCGGCGAAAACGCCCCCTCGGATCCAGCGAGTCCACGAGCTTACGCCTGACCTGACCTCTCCCTCCCTATCTATAAGTCCTGTGCTGATGCCGGGCCAGTCCCAAAGTCCCCTGTCTATAAGTCCTGTGCTGATGCCGGGCCAGTCCCAAAGTCCCCTGTCTATAAGTCCTGTGCCAGACTCAAAGCCCCCTGTCTATAAATCCTGTGTTGCTGCTTGACCAGACCCAAACCTCCCTGTCTATAAGTCCTGTGCTGCCGCCGGGCCAGACCCAAAGCCCCCTGTATATAAGTCCTGTGCTGATGCCGGGCCAGACCTATCTTCTTCGAGGCATCGTCTAGCACCGACTGTGGATCCCCCGGAGTTCCTAACGAGGATCTGCACGACGACGCCCGCCGCACGCCCACCCGTTCATTACTACTGCCGCAGGTCCCACGTCGCACCCATCGACCAGAAAACTAGCCGAAGAACCCCCGGATCACCGCCACTCCGGTGCCAGCAAACTCGTTGCCTGCGATAGGGACCCCGTAGAACCCCACTCCCACAACACCTACTCGGGACTGGCTGCAGGTACCTCCGCCCGTCTTGCCTTGCTCGCCGGTAGCACGGGCGCTAGAATTCTAACCAGTCACACATAGAAACTTATATAAATGGCACTCCCATTGTAATACTTAGTATTTGTCGTGCGTTTGGTTATCACCCTCCTTTTTTCCATTATACCAGTACTAGTCGGCATATCAGCGAAAAAAAGAGGAATTTCGCCGTTTTCTTCGGGTTTTTCCAACGTCGGTGGGCCACCCAATGAATAATGATAATAACCCTGGATTACTAGACATAAGATTTTATGACAACTTAGGTCGACCTGTATCCAAATGGAATCACAATAGGAAAAAATAAAATATATAAACTTATTTTACTTGTACATATAGGTGCTGTGGTACAAAAATATGTTTCATAGAGTCCTTCTGACACAAAATTAATTAAATCCTAAAAAAAAACTTGTACTCTTGTATAAAAAGATAGTAATAATGATAATAATGGATGGAGTCTATGTGGTCCTGAGACTAATATATAAGGAGCTTACAAAAAATGATACTATAAAAATGAACCATATACACCACTTGATGTCACACTGTGCCTCTAAACCCCGGACTGCCCAGAAAACATGGTATCTGGAATAAATGAAAATGGATGATTTTTGTAAATGTATATAAAAAGAAACGTCTAAACTTTCTCTCCCCTTCTATCCTGTTCTTTATAAGGTATAACGGACGTAGCAGTTATTCCTGGCATCCATGGCAGATGATATCAGAGTGGTCCAGCCATACAGGATTGTCACAGTGGGCGCACACATTCCTTGTCTGCTTGGCTGTTCTCCAGGAACAGAATGATCATCGTCTCTTGCTGTGTGAAGTTCTAGGACTGTCCAACGCCGGCCTCTCATCAATGATGCCGAAGCCAATCTTGACTGCAGATATGACATATACTTTCATCCCCCTCTGCTGAATCCTTATCTCGGCCCATGGTCTCACAAGTTCACTGGCAAGCGTATGCATAAAAGTGCGTCGCACTCTGACACCAGATTTCATCTTGGACAAAAGGAAGGCATTGATGACAGATAGGTTTACGAGTCCATAAAAAAGACAAATGGTCCATCTTTGTGTTTTTCTAGTACATGTGTACCTGCTACACATGTGTAGAGGGCACATCTAGCAGGCTGTGACAACGGGACGGCTGGAGGCTGAACCACCGCCTCAGTTGGCTCCTGCTCCTTGTGTGGTGTGATAACTGCACTCACACCACCACTAGGTTCTACTGTACACTCAATCAATGTCTCTAGCGATTCAGGAGACACAGAAGATGGCAACACAATGAGTGGTGATGCTGCCACATGGTCTTCTATAGGGCCGAGCTGGCCGCCTCTCACAGCACCCTCTTCCACAGTCCCAGTGGTGATCGGCTTCACTTATTGAGTCTACCGTATTATCTCCACCACATTCGAACTCCTCAGAGTTCACAAGTAACACCAACTGTTCATCTGTGTAGTGTTTTGTTCGTTTCATGGCTGTCAGCACTACCTTAAAAAAAAAAAAGAAGAAGCGTGTAGCACTTCATATTGTATCATGTGAGTCATGTTTACGAACGCAGTGTTCATTATGACTTAAAAACACTCAAAACTTTTTATAAGTCATCACATAAACAAACACTATGACGTGACGTTTTTCCTCCAATAATCTAACGTAATAACACGACATGTGGGCAGGCCTGGGGGACTCAGCAGGCGGCGGCTGGGCAGGGCGTCCAGGGCGACTCTGCAGGCGGCGGCTGAGCAGGGCAGGCCGGCGACTTAGCGGGCGGTGGCTGGGCAGGGCAGGCCGGGGCGGGGCGGCGACTCAGTAGGCGGCGGCTGGGCAGGGCAGGCCTGGGCGGCGACTCAATAGGCAGCGGCTGGAACGGTCACTCCGGGGTTACCAATTGTAGGTTTGAATACCTGCATAGTTTTGTAGAGGTGAATGAGACTAATTTTGATGTCTCGGTAATATCTGACAAGATTAATTTATCGTCATAGCTTATTACACCGTAGTGTACACCTCCATGAGGATGATGAAAAGATTACATATGCAAATATAATCTTATATGTGTATATATATTGGCGTGGTTATTATACAAAAATATATTATATATAATATAATGAAAAGGAATAGTTTTATATGGAGTAATTTGATGAGGGTGAAATACAACTTTTACAATAAGATTGGCAAAGTAAAGACATCGAAATTCGTGGAAACAGAATACGCAGGGAATTTAACCACAGGAAAAAAAAAAACAAAAAAAAAACGGAGGTATTGACGTGTCACTATGTCACAGGTCACTTGTGACCCTCAAAAATTTTGAGGCAAACATTGAAATAGAATTGTGTATATATAAACGGCTGATTAATTAATCAGTTACAGTTGGAGAGAACAGAGTGGTTTGGAAGAGTATTATCGACTTGTTTAACTGAAATTTGAAACTCTGAAGCTTCAAACTCCAAAACTTAGAAACTCTGAAGCTTCAAACTCCGAACCTTCGAAACCCCGAAACTTCGAAACTCCGAAACTCCGAAGAGCGAAGGGTGGAGGAAGAGAGAAGAAATACAAGGACCAGTCGACGGAGCCGGTGGAAGTCGAGACTGCTGGAGCTGGAATACGGCCTAGCCGGCGTATCACTGTATCGCCATAGTGAGCTCGTTCTGCATCGGATCGCCTGGGTGAGCTTGGACCAGTGAAAGCGCACGGACGGCGAGGGGCTACGGGCTGGACCAGTTACTTCACCTCATCGTTCGGCTTTGCCCCCCCCCATCCAGTGTTAGGTGTCTCTGGTGCTAATTCGGGGTATGATGGATACTCATGGCTGGAAGAAGCTTGTGAAGCATCGACTCTCACAACAGTTGTATCTGCTAGAGTTGTGACAATGTATTCTGTGACAGGTTGTGATAGTTGTGAACATCGTAAAATGCCGGTTGCAGTCGCCCCACAGGTGAGATTCTGCTGTCCTGAGCAGTCAAGTGACATTGGAATCTGAGCTCATTGCGAGATTATTTGGTTAGATATGTGTATATGTATATATATATATATATATTTATTTTTATTTTTATATATATAAATATATATATATAAATATATATATATATATATATATATGTATATATATATATATATATATATTTTTTTTTTCATTAGTGTGAGTGACTGTTAATTATTAGTTAGATTGTACTTTAAACTTGTTTGATTCAGCCCTTGCTCTCCGACATTAATATACACAACGCTATATAGAAGGAAGTAGCCAAACAAAATAACAAGTAAACTATGCAGAACCCTCCTAGGCCACTGAAGCTGCCGGAGTAAGTTAAAAAATACATATTGCATTTAACATTGTTACTCAACTCCTACTGAGCTGTAAAAGTTCTGACATAAAATGGCGCCCAACGTGGGGCTTTCTTGTGCGTTATTCACACTTTGGCATTAAAACCTTTATTGTTGTGACCTTGAAAGTGTGTGAGTCGTGTCCGTGCTGGAGTTGACAAGTGAGGCGGCAACCTTGGTTATACGGATACTGAGGAGATCAGAGAGTACGTCCGTAAATGGCAGCAGGAACTTCAGGACGACAGAGCGCAGGAACGAGAGTTCGAGAAACTCGAGCTGGAATATGAAAGGGAGAAGTTGGAACATGAAAAGGAGCAACGGCTGCATGAGAAGGAGATGCTGCAGCTCAAAATTTCCCAATCTCAGCATGATGATACCAGCTTGCCAGGTGTCAACCCTGTTGCTCCCACGCAGTTCTCTACACACCGGCTCAACATTCCCAAGTATGAGGTAGGTCAAGTGATTGAGCCTTTTATTGACAGGTTCCAGATGGTGGCGACCACGTACAACCTGTGTGAAGATATCAAGAAGGTCGAGTTTATGAACCTCTTCAACGGAAAGCCTCTCAGCATTATTCAATCTTGACTCCTCAATGCGGGATTATGAAGGTATGAAAAAGGCCTTAGTTCTTGCTTATGGTATGACACTGGGGGATGCGCGCGACCAATATCAGTGAGCTATGCTGCAGGACAAGGAGACAGCTGCTCAGTTCTGCTCTCGACTGAAGAGTTACTTGGAACAGTGGATGGAAAAGTACAAGACTCCGCAGACTATCGAGGGCCTGTGCGACTTGATGCTGCGCACCCAGCTGGGAAAGTCGTGTCCCACAGCTGGTGACTCAATTAAAGACGCAGAAAGTCAAAGACCTCCAGCAAATGACTGATCTGGCCGACGCACATTTCGCAGCTTATGGGTACCACACGAAGAAGCAAGTTCACAAGAAATTGCCTCCACGTGTTCATTCTCAGACGCAACAATGGTCTAACGCACAACAACAGATTACCACAGTCATCTCCACAGCAGTCGAAACCACAACGACTTGCTCAATTTTTTTCTCCTCAGAGCTAACAGCAGCAAGTGAGGAACCAGCCTTACTCTCGTGGTGGCTGGAAAGGTCACAAGGGTCAGAAGAATCAGCAGGCTGTGGCAGCAGTACACCACGGAGGAGCACCTGAGGAATCTTCCCTAAGAGTTGCTCCACAATGAGAGTATGTCACCTCCGGTTCCGTGTCAACGCCCCAACACGTGTACTTGTCTGCTGCATTAAGTTCCAGTCTCAGAGGCCTGGCAAGGTAAATGGTGTTACCGCAGAAGTTTTAAGGGACAACGTATTGACTGGATATTGTGTCAAGGAGAGGCTAGTAACACATGACAGTTACACCTGTAATTCCATGACCGTGAAGCTTATCAACGGGACTCAAGTGGACTGCCTCTTAGCTACGGTTGAAGTGTGTAGTCCTTTCTGCACCGGACGAGCCATCGCTGTAGTCATGGAGGAGGCGGTAGCAGACTTGGTCGTTGGAAACAATCCTGGAACCAGAAACTTTTGCTCACGGGAAGCCACCACCCAAACCTGTGTAGCGGCGGTTACCAGAGGAGCCGCCAGAGCGACCAACCAGGTAAAACCTCTGATACTTTCATCTGTTTCAGATCTTGCAAATAGTGAGGACGTAGTTGCCGAGCAAACAACAGACCCCACACTTACCAGGTTCCTTAAGAAAAGGGGGACGACTTTATTGCAGTACGGTGTATCCAAACGGGGAGTCGAGACTGCAGTTCGTCGTTCCAGAGAAGTACCGCCTGGCAATGTTTAAGCTGGGTCATCATGCTGCACTAGCCGGACACATGGGAGTACAGAAAACTCAGGATAGAATTCAGTCTAAATTTTTCTGGCCTGGGATAGGCCGAAAGATAGTGAGGATGGTGAGGCCATACGACGTATGTTAGAAGATTACCGACCGCGGCCGAGTGAAGTCTGCACCACTCGGACCACTACCTCTGATCTCTGAGCCATTCCAGCAAGTGGCTGTGGACATCGTTGGACCCATCATCCCAAGGGCAACTGACGGTGCCAAATACATCCTTACCTGCATGGACTTCACGGTGAGATGGCCTGAAGCAGTACCCCTTCGCAATATTGAAACCATAACTGTTGCCCAAGTCATGTTCGAGATTTTTTGCCTCGTGGGCATTCCTAAGCAGATGTCTGACCGGGGAAGCCAGTTTACTTCCGTCATGATGGAAGAGTTGCTAAGGCTACTGGCTGTAAAAGGGCTCAGTACTATCCCTTACCCCACCATGTGCAATGGGCTCTGCGAGCGCTTCAACGGCACTCAAGATGCTGAAGCGGATGGCAGCAGAGCAACCTAAGGAATGGCCACGATTTATCGTCCCTCTACTATTCGCTTACCGCGAAGTACCCCAAGCTTCACTAGAGTTCTCACCATTTGAGCTAGTCTACGGCAGGTCAGTTCGTGGTCCTCTGCAAGTACTGCGAGAACTCTGGGACGAAAAAGAGCCTGACCCCGCAGTGAAGACAACTTACGTATGTGTACTGGACCTGGCCGAACGACTACAGGAGACCTGTGAAGTAACAAAGCAAGAGCTACTCAAAGCTAAGAAGGTCCAGAAGTCGTACTATAAGAGAACAAAGCTGAGGATCCTCGAGGAAAGAGACCAGTGCCTCCTACTTCTACCCACCGCGCACAACAAGTTGCTGTCGCAGTGGCAGGGACCTTTTGAAGTAGTCAAACATCTCAGTGACTTGAATTACTTAATGCAAGTGGGACCCGACCAAAACAGGTTCCACATCAACATGCTGAAGAAATTACACACCTCAAGTTACATGTTCGGGAGTTAGCCAAGAAGACAGTTTGCTGAACAGAGGAGATCACGAGTTATCACCTGAGCAGTGCGAGTGTTTGCAGCTTGTCGAAGGCCAGTTTAAGCAGTCGCAGAGAGACAGGTCACATGCCACTTTCGAGCCTCGGGACCTCCAAGAACGCCAACGCCCGAATCATGAGGTGGGCATTGTACCTCCAACAGTTCAACGTGGTCATCCGGTACATCAAGGGAAGTGCAAATGTCAGAGCTGACCTGATGTCCCGATTGCTCGAGAAAGACGTACAAGAGTAGTGACTATATTTATTGTGTGTTATTATAATTGTACAATTAAATTCAAATTCAATTACACATGCCACAGTATCTGTATGCACTTACTATTGAGGTAATTGGTTAGACATCGCGTGGAGCAATATTTTTCTGTGTGGGCGAGTGTCACAGTTCATTTGTGACCCTCAAAAATTTTAAGGCAAGCATTGAAATAGAATTGTTTATACACAAACGGCTGATTGATTAATTAATTACAGTTGGAGAGAACAGAGTGGTTTGGAAGAGTATTATCGACTTGTATAATTGAAGTTCGAAACTCTGAAGCTTCAAACTCCAAACTTAGAAACTCTGAAGCTTAAAACTCCGAAACTTCGAAACTCCGAAACTCCAAAGAGCGAAGGGCGGAGGAAGGGAGAAGAACCACAAGGACCAGTCGACAGACAAAGCTGGTGGAAGTCGAGACTGCTGGAGTTGGAATACGGCCTAGCCGGCGTATCACTGTATCGCCATCGTTAGTTTGTTCTGTATCGAATCGTGTGGGTGACTTGGAGTGGAAGCGTGCGGACGGCGAGGAGCTGCAGGCTGGTCCTCTTCGCTTCATCGTTCGGCTTTGCGAGTGAATCCCCCCCTCCCCCTCCAGTGTTAGGTGTCTCTGGTGCACTATCTTGGCGTAAAATCTATCTTGACATTAAACGTCATGGTAACACAGAGCGTTACCCTGACATTTAACATCAAGATAAACTAACGCCAGAATTAGTTTTTTGAACAACCCATGTAGCCCGATACTGAACTATGCACATGAAGCGTAGGCAGAAAGTAGTTTTCCATCAAAGGCATCGATGTCTAACCGATGCAGTCAAATGTGAAAATGAATAACTATATCAACTGATCCAATGCACTTACCAGCATCTAGTTGACTTAGTCCAGCGTGTATGTGGATAACTTTATTAGTCGGACCAATTCTGGGAAAAAGAATTAACGGATGTGGCCCAATGTAGTGTAGGCCCAATTAAGGGTACCCATTCATTGCTCCTGCCTCGGCCCAGCTTCTAGTCGACACAGTCCAGTGTGTGTTTAGATATCTTTATTAATCAGACCAACTCAGGACACATGAGTTTACGTAATTGGCCCAATTTAGGTTACCCCTTAATTGTCCCTGCTTTGGGCCAGCATCCAGCCGACAACATCCTACCGGCAACATCCTCGACTCTTTCTTGCAAATAGGATTCAAACTTTCGCTTCTGTCTCTGACATAGAGTCCAGGAGGAAGACATTGTAGCAGGTGGTATAAACGGTAAAAATGTAGAAGGCAGTTACCACCAAATTCTGAGAAAAATGAGAAAATATGCAATCAAACACAGGGTAATCTGAGTGTTCCGACGTTAGTGCGCGCCGTGTTCCAAGGGACACGAGTTCGAAAAGAGCTCAGAAAGCCATGAGTTAGTTTTTACCTTAAGTAATTTCTCAAAGTAATTCCCGATTTATTAAACCGAAATTGTTACATAGATTTAATATACAAAATAAAAGGAGGGGAGTTTAATCGTATCTTATTTGAAGTTACGATAGGCGTGGTTCGAAGTTTCAGGAAAGGCTCCTGAATCGAAGAAATAACACTTTGAGGGAAAGTTACCGAACTAAGGTAAACACGACGATTCCCAATAACAATTACCACAGTTAAAAGGTAAATTGTCATGTTAAATGGTAAACTGGCCTTACACACATGAAAATAAATCGGCCTTACACAGGACTCTGTTATTAATTACGGAAAATAGTATTTTAAGTAAATTGGGCCTGCATGAAACTCCCAATATTATTGCGTATTATGGAATATGTTATAGTAAATTGTTCTTACACAAAACTTCCAGTATTATTACGGATTACAGGAAACAATATTTTAAGTAAATCGGTCCTGCATAAAACTCCCAGTATCATTACGGATTATAGAAAAAGCTATTAAAATAAATCAGCCCAATATCAAAGAGCCGTCATTGATCCAGATGACTTTTACCAATGTGAGGAATTAATTGGTCTGACACAAGGCTACCGTTTTGCCAACCTTCCGAACTAACCCCAAAGTTTGCTTTAATTGGCCCGTAATGCCCATGTTTGCTGGGTGCAAATCACAATTATAACCTTTTACTCGAAGGTGTAGCCAAGTGTTGTCCAGATGCTATAACATTTTCTGGGATTCTGCAACGATGTACATACTGTTCTCAGCATCAACAAAAGGGTGTACAGTTAAAAAAAATACTCGGATTATCAGTTAAATCCTTGAGCAATGCAATGTGGGAGTGTCAGATTGATAGTGTTAAAGCTATTAGTTATCAGGTTGGAGAAGTATATGATGCACTTGTGGAAATATCAGATAACAGATGAGCCCAAGGTAAAAGCTGAGGCTGAATCTTCAGTGAATCAACTAATATACTACAATTTTTTAGTTTCTTTAATTTGGTATGAAGTACTTTTTAAAGTTAACTATGTAAGCAAGGGACAACAAGGGGAAACAAAGGACATTGATGAAGGCTTGGAACCACTTGAAAAACTATCATCATGGTTAAGAATTTATAGAGGTTTTAATGTTCTAGTATAGTTGCAAATGAATTGGCTGAAGCTGTTGAATTACCACTGGAGTTTAGACAATAATAATAATAATAATAAAAATAAAAAAAACTACATAGAAGGAAGACAATGTTTTCACGAGACGAAAGATAATCCTTAAGGTGTTCCAAAACAGAGTTCAGTGCTTAAACTTTGTGCTAGTCCATGGAGTGTATGTTTGAACAACTTAAAAGCCATGTAAAATTATTTGGGCTTCTAAATCTTTCAAAAGTACAGTATACAGAAAGCGGAAATAATGAAACACACAGCAGACCTTAAAGCAGCATTAACAAACACCACAATAAAACGGAGCACGTATGAGGAAGAGGTTATTGAAAAAAACTGAAGACGTTGATGGCTCTGCTGGCTGAAGAACTCGAAGACCTGAAAACTTTTCTTCCCTCCAGTATCATTAAGCCTCATGCTATGTTTGAATACCTGGTAGTAAACAATTTATTTACAGCATTTCCTAATGTTTTCATTGTTTTGAGGATTTACTTAATGCCTATAACAGTCACATCAAGTGAAAGTTTTTCAAAACTAAAACTGATTAAAAAGTACTTATGGTCAACAATTCCACAAGAGAAACTAAACAATTTGGCAATGCTATATATAGAAAATGACATTGCTAAAACCATTGACCTTAAATATTTTGAGACTTTGCAAATGAAAAAAAAAGCAAGGGAAGTCTTTCTAAAAGACCTGTGTATATGCAATTTGTCTGTAATTACCTTTGTGTTAAAGATAATTTTCATATTGTCTTTAAAATTGTTTGTATAATATTTTTTTAAGACGAGTATACTACACAAAATATAAACATACATTTCTACTTTTGTAGAGTAGAGGCCCCGCCATTAGTTTTCTAATTGGGCCCTGCGTTTCGTAGCACCAGCCCTGAACAGAAGGTACCGTGCTTTCTTTGTTCTCTAAATCCATCTGCCACAATGGTTCATACTTTCATATTATTACACCAGGATCCTTCTGTTCTTAAATTTCTGGTGATGATCCCCAATATAAAGCAAGTGATTTTATTCGCCAGTGCGAAGATTGTTTTGTAAATACTAATGTTTCATTGGGGTCAGAATTTCTTTCATGAGGTCACAACTTGTGCCTAATTCATTCGCTTCTAAGATGTTATTTGCTTCATATCTCAACCACAAGTCTTTGGATTACAATTATAATCTATTTAGGTCTAATTTCCTTAATTTTTTGTATACCCCTGTAGGCAATTCCTTTCAATTGTGTTTTAAGCTGGCTGATGTTCTTACATCTAGATTGGACACTCTTGACTATGGGTGTGCTCAGGCCCAGGCCAGCAAAACTGTTGTTGAAGCCCTCGATTCTCTTCCATTCAGTGGATTGATCATGGCACTATCACTTAAGATAGGTTCTGCCTTATTTTGAATTTTTTATACATCATTTTCTTAGCACCTTTTGAGAGGAGAGCTGCATCTTCTCTCAGCTATAAGACAGATGAGACCCTACTATTGTTCACAAGAAAGCTTTCATGTAAACTTAGGGAAGTGCCTTCTGGTTCCTTGTGCTTTAGCAATGCTCAGCAGCATGCCAATGTTTCTAGTTCTCCTCATCCACCCCCTCAGTCTTCAGTTCCTACTCACAGCTCCTCTTCGTCTACATTTACCCCTTCTGTACTAGTATGTACTTATTGTAACAAGTCAGGTCATTCGAGTGCTTTTTGTTTTTACCATAAGTGTCAAGTACGCAAGTCAAGGCAGTCCCATGTCTCTAGGAATTTATTGGATTTTTTTTTCTAGTGTGACGCATGACCTCTCTAGAATAGAGCTGCAGGATAAGCTTAGCTACTGTCATATCCATGGTCATTGTAAACACTCGACTGATCAGTGTTTCAAGCCGAGACTTCTCATCAGCCTAGACAATCTCCGTCCCATTTTCACCAGCATCCATTTCACAATCCAAAGATTTGACCAGTAATGTTCGGTCCTAGATCATCCCCTTGGTGGCTGCTGAGCCTTCTCAGTTACCTTCCAATTTCTTACAGAGAATACACCTATTTCAGTCACTGTAGATACTGGTGCAGAATGTAGTCTCATAAGTAGAAAAGCTTATTATGCTCTCCGGGATTTGTACAATCTCCCTTTATCTCCTTTTTGTAATAGTTTGCATTCTGTACAAGGTTCTCCCTTGCCTATTCTTGGGTCTGTTCGCATTCCCTTAAGGTTTTCCTTGCATGCTACAGTTTTCCATGTCACTTTTGTTGTTGTATCTGGTATTGCTCTTATGTGTGATTGCCTCTTGGGCATCAATGCTCTTACAGCACATGGTATTGATATATCTCCTAGTCACTGTGTGGTGACTTTCTGTAATTTTGTTATTCTTGCAACAGATAGGCTAGTTTCTACTTGTGACTTCCCTCCTGTGCATGATCAGGTTGTACAGTTGCCTTCAAAAGGGCCTACTCTTTCTTGTGCTGCTCTTGTTGTAGGAGAGCATCGTATCGGACCTTCAAGTACAGTTTGAGTTCTGGTATGGATTTCAGATGCTCGAATTGTGTCTGATGTTTTATCTCAGACTGACTCTGTTCGTGTTCGTCTCCTTGCTTTGGGACTCTCCACTATTCACAAGGATCATGTTACCACAGCTATGGTAACCAAGATCACGGGTGCTCTTATCACTCTTTCTCCTGACAGTCACTTAGGCTCCTTTGGAGTAGTTGACGTTGATGCTTTCCAGGATTCACCTATCATTGCAGCATCTGTGCTACAGTCTCCACAAGCAAGTGACACAGCTCACTTGGCCTCCAAATTTACAACGTTTGTAGGTGAGATTGATTTTCCTCATGAGACACCGCATCTCATTGAACTGTTAGTGACCCACCATCAAGCTTTGGCTTTGCCTGGTGATCTGTTAGGACTTACAGATCATGTGGTTCATAGAATTGATCTTCAGCCAGGTGCTTGTCCTGTTTACATTCCTTCTTACAGGTTGCCTCACTCTCATCAGCTTATAGCACAGTCCTTGGTTGACAACATGTTACGTGACTCACGACTCCTTGTGCCTATGAAGGATGGATCTTTTCATCCTATTATTGATTACAGTGAGTTAATGAGGTCCCTATTCCAGACCATTACCCTTTGCCTGTGTTAGGTGACCTTCTCCAGCCCATTGGCACTGGTAATACAGTGTTCACCACCTTAGACTCAAAAGTAGGTTGTCGACAGATACCCCTGGAGGAGAAGTCTCGTAAGGTCACGGCCTTCTCAACTCCCATTGGACATTATGAATGGCTTCATTGTCCCATGGGGTTGCAGAATGCTCCTTTGACTTGCCAGCGCTTAACTCCATTTTTCATGGCCTAGTAGGCGATGGACTTTTTGTTTACCTGGATTATTTAATCTTAGTTTCCACGGATGTGGAGAGCCACTTCACTAAGTTGTCCATGGTCTTGCAATGGTTTGCTGATGCTGAATTGAAACTCAATTTGCCCAAGTATTCTTTTCTTAAGTCTAGCATCCAATTCTAGGTCATGTTGTAGACAAACATGGTATTCACACTACTGACGATAAGGTCAAGGCAGTTAGGGACTTCTCTACACTTAAGTCAGTTGAACATGTATGTTCTTTCCTTGGGCTGGGAGGGTACTATCCTGCATCTATTGGAAAATTTTCTTCAATTGCTTCCCCTCTAACACATCTCAAGACATTTCCTTCCAGCGGTGTGATGTTCATTAGGAAAGTTTTGATTCCTTGAAGCTTGCACTTACTGAAGCACCTGTGTTGGCATTCCCGAAGTATAGCCTTCCCATTACTATTTGTACAGATGCTTCTGGTACAGGTATTGGAGCTGTATTTATGCAGCAAGTAGACATATGTAGACACCATGTTCTTGCATATGCTAGTCACATTCTTAACAAGCCTGAGTCTCGTTACTCTGTTACTTATTTGGAAGCCCTGACAGTGGTGTGGGCTTTAAAGCATTTTTGTGATATCATTTTTGGATATCCTGTTATAGTCTACACAGACAACACTGCTGTCACACAGCTTTTCAAGGGCAAAAATCTTTAGGCCGCCTAACCAGATGGTTTCTCACGATTGAGGAATTTAGCCCAACCATTGAGCATATTCCAGGGCATGCAAACAATATTGCTGATGCACTTTCACATGATATCCCTGTTGCTGCTATCATGGTAATTAACAACTTCTCTTTGAAGGATCTGGCCAAAGCTCAGCGTGAGGACCCTGTTTGGTCTGCTGTTATTTATGCTTTGGAGTCTGGTGATGACACCACCTTACCAGATCTACCTGTTCCCCTGTCCCAATTTTCCTTGTGGGACAAGGTTCTCATTCATAATGTGGAAGTGTTTGAGCAGGATGAGGCACAGCTAGTGATCCCTGACTCCCTAGTTCCTGTTATTCTGTCCCTTGCTCATGATGCCCCTCAGGCTGGTCACCCAGGTTGTGACAAAACTCTGGCTATGGCACATAAGAAGTATTATTGGCCAAAAATGCAACTGGACATTTTCTCTCATGTGGCCCAGTGTAGCTCTTGTGCCCAGAACAAAGGTTCTATGCATACTGCTCCAATCTTAGAGTACCTTACTCCTCACCCTTTTCAGACTATGGCTATAGACATTTTACAACTGCCTCATAGTACTCAGGGTTCTGTGTATGTCCTTGTGTGTGTGGACCACTTTAGTCATTTTGTAATACTGGCTCCCTTACATATCTATGTCTGCTCCAGTTGTTGTTGTTGTTGTTGTCGTTCCCTAGACTGTCTGTCCGAGGGAACGGCCACAGCCACAGCCACAGCCACGGAAGGCCACAGCCGAGACTGGGTTTTCCCACAAATCCTTTATAGAGTGTATGTTGTGTTGTTTGCGTGCATGATTGTGTATAATGCAGTCTTCCATTATGTGTTGTATGGTATGGGGTGAAGTGTTACATCCTGGGCAGCTGTTCACAACACGGTCGTCCAGCCTCCTCTGGTAGCTTAGAAGTGCTGGGTGGTGACCGCATCGCAGTCTGGCCAAGTGGACTCTGTCCTTACGTGGGAGAGAGGATTCAGAAGGGTGGATATCAGGGGGTCTGGCATGCAGCAGTGTGTTGTCTTTCAGTGTGTTAATGGAGCGGTGAGTGATATGATTATGAATATGTTTCCGGAGGCTGGTATTTGGTGGTTGTGGAGGAAGAGAAGAGAGTATCTTTGTGTAATAAAGGTCTGTGGGTGTAGTTTTAATGTTTCTTGGTGTGTGTGGGTGTTCTGCTATGTAGTGTAACGGGTGTGATGTGTTTGTGGTGGCTGCAGCAAGTGTTTGTGTGCCTCTCATGTCGAGGTGTTCCTTGACTTTGAGGACTTTTGTTTCATGGTGTAAATGGTCTGTAGGTGATGTATTTGTGCAGCCTGTAATTGTTTTTAGGGCTTTGTGGTGTGTCTCACTGAGATTAGGAGCCCATGCAGGACTCGCATAATTCATCACTGAGCGTATACATTGTTTGTATATTGTTATATTAGTTTCTTTGTTTTGTCCAAATGTTGTTCCAGTGATTGACTTAAGTGCGTTAAGTCTAGGTGTGCATTTGTTTTTTATGTTTGTGAGGTGTTGTTTGAAAGACATGGATGTATCGTATGTTACACCAAGAATTTTCGGTGTGTTTGTGTGTGGTATTAGAGTGTTGTTGATGTAGAGATGAGGTATGTATTTGTGTTCTTTTGTCCAGTTGGTGAGAAGTGTTGCTGTAGATTTGGTTGGAGCTATTTTGAGTCTGTTTGTGATGAACCATGTGTTGAGTGTGTCAAGGTAAGGCTGGATTATTTCTGCAGCTTTGTCTGTGTTACGATGTGTGCATGTGATTGTTATGTCGTCTGCGTAAGAAGAGATTTGTATTTCTGAGGTGTCTGGCGTGGGTAAGTCATGCATGTATAGATTAAATAATGTGGGGGATAGAACTGAGCCCTGCGGTACTCCGTTCTTAATGTTTCTGATGTGCGATGATTGGCCATTATATGACACATGAGCATTCCTGCCTGCCAGATAATTGGCCAGCCATCTTTTGGTGTTATTGTGCATGTCTGTGTTATATATTTTATTTGTTAGGTTGTGGCGGGGGATAGCATCAAAAGCTTTACTAATGTCCAATGTTATAAGAAGTGTTCTGTGGTGGGGCCTATCTGAATTGATGCCATCAAAAATTCTTTGTGTGAGGTTTGTCAGAAGAGTGTTTGTGGAGTGTAGTGGCCTAAAACCGTGTTGTGAGTCAGCAAGGGGAATATATGGTGTGACAAGTTTAAGTATTAGGCGTTCAATGACTTTAGAGGGGGTGCAGAGAAGTGTGATTGGGCGGTGCGATGATGGGATTGTTGGGTCTTTGTTCGGTTTTGGGATGGTGATTATTTTACCATGCTTCCAGATGTCGGGTATAGTGTTGTGTGAATAGCTGTAGTTTGCAATGTTTGTGAGTGCGTGTATACCTTGTGGTCCAATGTGTTTTAGGTGGATGTTGCTTATGTTATCAGGGCCACAGGCAGATGAGTGCTTGAGACTATGCATTATGAGTTTTGTCTGACTGTCTATGAAGGGTGTATAGTCTGAGTCTGTGGGAAAGTCTTTCTTACGTCGAATGGTGCGTCGGTCGTCAGGGTGAGATGTAAGATGGCTCGTCTGTGCAAAATGACGTATGAGTGCGTTTGCTTGTTGTCTGTTTGAGGGTAGATTATCTGTTGTTGTGATTATTGCTGCGTGAGAGCGTGTAGTGTTAGTGTTGGATAGTGTGATGCTGTTGAGTGTTTTGTACAATTTGCTGGTGTTTGTTTTGTGATCAAGTGTATTGATAAAGTTTTGCCAATTTTGTGTTTTTTGTTCATGTATTTTATTGGCAATCACAGTGTTTAGTGTTTGTATTTGGTCTGCTATGTTTTGAGGGATAGGTGTGGGGGTATCGTGTTTAAGTGTGTCACGTTGTCTGATGAGGCCTTGGATTTCTGGTGTGAAGTTGGGGTTGTGTGATTTTCTGTTGCCTCTAGGGATGTATCTCTTGTCTGCGTTTTGTATGATTGTATTAAAGAGCTGCAACGTCTACGTCGTGGGACCACCCCCCAACCCCAAGAGTTGGGGGCCAAACAGCAGCATTTACCCCTGGCCATCAGCTCTACGCAGATGGCACCGATCCCCAAGGAGGAGCTACGCCTACCTGGGGGAGTACCACAATCCTTTTTTTCCAACACACAATGTTACGTTTTTTCTGCACTGAGGGGTCATTTTCCGGCGATCACCCCTCTTCTTCTACTTTTAGCCGGAGATGTAGAGAGCAATCCTGGGCCCACCACAAAATACACATGCCCAACATGCTCTAAACCCATTACTTCGAGCAAACAGACAAAGGGCTCAGTTCAGTGCAATATGTGCAAAAACTGGGCCCACCTCACTTGTACAACACTTGCTGACACAAACCAATACACAAACACTTGGACATGTTCTACCTGCCCTCCAGTAACCCCAATCCCACCTCCCCAACCACAGCCAACACCCTTACCCACTCCCAATTTCCCCTTGCCCTTACCCCCGATTAGTACTCCCCTTCCTTTGTCCCCGATCTCTCCTTTCCCCCCCTCTGACCCAGATCCTACACCTTCCCCACTACCACCCCAACCTCAACCCCAAACGGCAACATACAACACATACAAAACACACAACATCAACATATTACAACACAACATTGACGGTATTAACACTAAAAAACATGAACTTGAACACTTTCTTAAACAACACAACATACACATTGCAATTCTACAAGAAACAAAATTAAGACACTCACACAAAACACCATCATTTCATAATTACACCACCATCAGACAAGACCGGACTGACGGCAATGGCGGTGGACTCGTCACCCTGATCCACCATTCCATCTGTTTTGTGGACACAAGTGCCACAACCAAAATTCTCCTCCCTACCACAGATAACACAACAGAAACCCAATCCATTCGTATCCGCACAGGCAACAATTCAACACTAACAATAGTTAACATGTACATTCCCCCCCAATCATCCCCCACAGTTCCAAACACCTTCAGACCTCAGCTCAGCCAACTAACCTCAATCCCCAACCTGATCATGGGTGGTGACTTCAACGCCAAGTCGTCTGCCTGGTTTGTCGACAACCCCGACACAGACAGAGGGCTTGATATACAGACTCAACTCGACTCATTGACTATCATGAACAACACGCATAATCATACACATATCCCATACCAAGCCCTCTACACTCCCTCCTCTCCTGATATCACCTTTTGCTCCCCCTGCCTAACCCCAACAACATCATGGAGAGTGGTCGGAGCCCTTGGTTCTGACCACCTTCCAATCATCATCACCACCAAAACAAGATGCACCCCAGCTGGCCACAGACACACTTACACCAATTACAAGAGAGCTAACTGGGAAGCCTTTAATGAAGAGACAGAACAACATTTTGAAACACTTAACAGTACACCAATCACAAACATAAACAATGCTGTGCACGCTTTTAATACTGTCTGCTCCAGTAATAGCCCATGCTTTAGTTTCTCATGTTTTTTGGCCATACACTAACTCCTTTGGTGCTCCTTAGTGACAATGGAGATATACTCAGGCACATTGCTAGTAGCCTTCATGAATCTTTGGAGGATTGGCTTCCTCGTGTTAGTGATTGTATTAACAGCACCATTAATGTCTCTACAGGCCTCATTATGTCATCTATGAAGTGAAAAAATTACTCCCTTATGGTGTGCTTGATAGTCCTGCTCATCACCTCAACAATATTGAGGACTATAGTCAACTCCAATATCATACATTGCATAATATTTATAGTTCTGTAAGAGATCAACCTGATATCTCCAAAGCCAAAATGTTGAAACACCAGCATATCTGGGCTAAGCCTGTTAACATCAGTATTGGTGTTCATGTTTATAAGAGCATACCTGACTGCCAATCTAAACTTAATTGTAAATTTACAGGTCCCCTTTTAGTTACTGGGAGGTTGCATCCCAATAAATTCAGGGTCTTTGATTCTTCCCAGGGACTGAGCGAAGTGGTGGATATTGATAGACTTCAGGTGACAAAAGTTATCTCTGCCTTTACTCAACCTCCACCAAGGCTCCCTGTACAAACTGTCTTCTGTATCTACCCCCTCACAATTATAATCTCTGTTCAAGGGGTCGTATGTCTTCATAATTGTATATGTGCATTGCTTATGCTATTATTCATGCTTGTCTTTACCTGTACTTTGTATCTTGTTTATCTACTGTGTGTATTGATTTGTATTATGTGTAACTTTTGTCTTTTAAGTGTTATGTCCTGGACATCCAGCAATTGCTGTCTTTTTGTCTTGTGTTAACTGGCACCAGTTCTTTTGTGCATTTCTTGTGCTTGTATACAGTTCTTTTGTGTATTTCTTGTGCTTGTATACAGTTCCTTTGTGTATTTCTTGTGCTTGTATACAGTTCTTTTGTGTATTTCTTGTGCTTGTATACAGTTCTTTTGTGTATTTCTTGTACTTGTATACAATTCTTGTTACATACATACATACATATACCAAGGCTTTTTCCCCCTTCCAAGGGAGGTAGCCAAAAAGGGAAAGGCATAAAAACACTCCCACCCATTTCATCCCTAAATACACTCCACACCCCTCCCACCCTTCCTCTCATCTGAGCACCTCCTGGATGACGGGTCATCCCTGCACCCTGCCCACCGCCCTGGGTCAGAAGCAGTGTCGCAAGACACAGTACATCCACAGCAAGGCCGCTTCATTTAATCGGCGACCCCCCCTCTCCGTCCCCCTTTGCATATAAGGAGAGGACGGGGAGAAATCCCTTCGGGCTGCGTCAAAATTTACTCACACATACTACCCCACCCCCCACCCCCCGCCCATTCCTCCTCATGCAGTCACAACATCATCCATATACAACCATTCTCCACTCACCTCTGTCTTCCGTCCTCTCCCTTCCTTCCTCAACAGACATTCCCCTCTTCCCCAAAGCCCCCTTCACCCCATCCATCCACCTCATCCTAGGGTGTCCCCTCATGTTCACTCCCTCCACATCTGCCTTCCATACCTCTTTTACTAGTCTTTCTTCACTCATTCTTTCCATGTGTCCAAACCATCCTAATATTCTTTCATCAACCCTATCTCCCAAATCCTTTTTCACCCCTGTTCTCCTCCTCACCTCCTCATTTCTCACTCTATCTAGCCTAGTAACCCCCACCATACTTCTCAGACACCTCATCTCAAACACATTCAAACTCCTTCTCTCTTCTTCTCTTATGTTCCACGTTTCTGCCCCATACAATGCTGTTGGCACAATCACTCCTTCATACAGTCTCCTCTTCGCATCCATTCCCAAATGTCTATTTCTCATTACACTCTTTAAACCACCAAGGCATTTACTCGCTTCTCTCAATCTACATTCTACCTCCACCTTCACTCCACCTTTTCCTGCTACACTTGCACCCAAGTATCTAAAACTATCCACTTCCTCCAGTCGCTCTCCCTTAATGTTCACTTCCAGTCTACTGCCACTTTCACCCCTTGTACATCTCATCACCTTACTTTTACCCACATTTATCTTTAGCTTTCTTCTATCACATACTCTCCCAAACTCTGCCACCAGCTTCCTCAATCCCTCCTCTGACCCTGCCACAAGCGCAGTGTCGTCTGCAAACAACAGCTGGCTCACCTCCCACTTTTCTCCATTTTCTTTAACCATCTCCAATCCCTGACTCACTACCCTAGCATTCACCTCTCGCACCACCCCATCCATGTATAAGTTGAACAGCCAGGGCGACATAACACATCCTTGACGAAGTCCCACCTTTACTTCAAACCACTCACTCTCTCCATTTCCAATCCTAACACATGCTCTACTACTCACATAAAAACTCTTGACAGCTCCCAAAAGCTTTCCTCCTATCCCATAAATCTGCATAACCTCCCACAGTGCCTTTCTGTCTACCCTATCATAAGCCTTTTCCAGATCCATAAAAGCCCAAAAAACATCCTTCCCCTTTCCTATAGCTTTCTCACATATCTGTCTTACCACAAAGATCTGATCTACACAACCTCTACCCGTCCTAAATCCACACTGTTCCTCACCAATTACTCCTTCTGTTCCTCTCCTAATCCTCTCAATTAAGATTCTCCCATAAGCCTTCCCTACTACACTCAACAGGCTAATCCCTCTGAAATTACTACATTCACACTTGTCCCCTTTTCCCTTGTAAAGAGGAACTATACAGGCACTACTCCAGTCCTCCGGTACTCTACCCTCTCTCCAGCAAACATTAAATAATCTCACCAACCAGTCCACCATCACTGAACCTCCCTTTTTCAGACATTCTGCATGACATCCATCCAGACCAGGTGCCTTACCTGCTTTCATCATCTTTACAACTGCCTTCACCTCATCCTTCCTTATTTCTCCTCCATTCTCCTCACTCATCACTCTCATTTTCTTCGTATTTCCCACTGCAGCTATCTTTCCCTCCCTATCCTCCTTCACATTCAGCAACTCCCTAAAATATTCTGCCCATCTTCCCCTCACTGCCATCTCTTCCATTATCAACTCTCCATCTGTACCTTTTACCTTTTCTTCCCTACTTGATTCACCTCCTCTTCCTCTCTTAATTTCTTTCCAAAACATCTTTTTATTACTTTCAAAATTTTCTGTCATACTCCTACCCCATTTCACATCTGCTCTCCTCTTTGCCTCCTTTACTTTGTATACAGTTCTTTTGTGTATTTCTTGTCCTTGTATACAGTTCTTTTGTGTATTTCTTGTGCTTGTATACAGTTCTTGTTAACATATATATTCTTTTGTGTATGTATTTCTATGTATTGTCTTTGTCATGTAATTATGCATGTTATGTTTATGTATCTGGGTGTGCTAATGTCATCATTCTTTTCCACACTTTTGTAATTAGCCTATACTGTGTGTGAACTGTGTTATATATGGTTTGCTTTTGTCTTGCTTGGTCATTTCTTCTTTTCATTTGCTAGGTGGGGTCACCAAGCGGTGGTGGCCAGGCAATGTTGTGGTGTATGTGTGCATTGAGGGTATTGTATGATTGTTATGCATTGTACTTATGAGTAGATTGGGAAATACATGCTTTCCCCCTTCTTTTGTATATAAATACTATGAAATTTATTTATATTAATTTATTAAAATTATTGTATTAATTGCACTTCCATGTGGTTGTGTGCATTTTCCAGCCAACCCAAAGTGGCATCAGTTGCTAATATTCCTTCGAAGTGTACATATATTTTTGTTGTAATGTTTTATGGCTACCTCCCTTGGCTACCTCCCTTGTAAGGGGGGAAAAGCCTTTGGTATATGTAATATACTTTTATTAGCACCCTCCTACATGGTCGCCAATTAAATGAAGTGGCCTTGCTGTAGATGTAATGTGTCTTGCTACATTGCTTCTGACCCAGGGCAGTGGACAGGATATAGGAATGACCCCATCATCCATGAAGAACTAAGATGTGAAGGGGGAAAGGGTGGTGGATGGGAGCGAACCGGGTGTGAGTAGGTACATGCCTTTGACTTGGCTACCTCCCTTATAAGGAGGAAAAAGTTCTTGGTATATAGATAGACCATGCCATTTTAATATATCCAAAAATCTTCCATTTCTCTTCATTTTTCTCACTACCAGGTACACACACACTTACAAAAGCCTACATCTCCCATCCTAGTTTCACCTTCACCCACATTAATCTTGAAGATACTTCCATTCCACAATGCACTTTCCTATTTCATCACTTACCAGCAGAGGCACCTCTTCCCTCCCTTATCCCCTTTTCACTCCCAACACTCCCCACCACACTCCCAAATTCAAAACCACTCCTTCTATTCAACTTAATACACCAAAGGCTCTTCCTTACATGGGAGGTAGCCAAAAGACAAAGGCATAGAAACCAGTCCCACCCATTCCATCCCCTACATACTCCACTCCCTTCTACCCTCTTCCCTCCCTCTTATCTTGGCACCCCCTGGATGATGGGTCATCCCTGCATCTTCTCCACTGCCCTGGGTCAGAAGCAGTGTCACAAGATACAGCACATCCACAGCAAGACTTCTTAATTCAGTGGCCCCCCCTCTCCATCCCCTCACACAGAAAAGGAGATGGGGAGAAATCCCTTCGGGCTACATCAATTCATTTCTCATATTCCCTCACTCCCATCTCCCAATCATTCTCCCTCATGTATCACAGCATCATCCATATACCACCTTTCTCCATTCACCCCTATCTTCTATCCTCTCCCGTCCTTCCTCAACAGACTTTACCCTCTTTCCCAATGCCCCTTTTACCCCATCCATCATCTCATCCTAGGTCGCCTCCTCATGTTCACTTCTTCCACCTCTGCCTTTCACACCTCTTTTACTAGTCTTTCTTCACTCATTCTTTCCATGTGTCCAAACCATCCCAATACTCTTTCATCAACCCTATCTCCCAACTCCCTTTCCATCCCTGTTCTCCTCACCTCCTCATTTTTCACTCTAGCCTAGTAACCCCTATCATGCTTCTTGGGTATTTCATCTCAAACACGTTCAACTCCTCTCTTCCTCTCTTATGTTCCATGTTTCTGCCCCATACAGTGCTGTTGGCACAATCACTCCTTCATGCAATCTCCTCTTAGCATCCATTCCCAAATGTCTAGTTTTCATTACAATTCTTAATCCACCAAGGCATTTACTAGCTTCTCTCAATCTACATTCTACCTCCACCCTCACTCCTCCCTTTCTTGCCACATTCGCACCCAAGTATCTAAAACTATCCACTTCCTCCAGTCTTTCTCCCTTAATACTCACTTCTAGCCTGCTGCCACTCTCTCTCCTTGTACATCTCATCACCTTACTTTTATCCACATTTATCTTCAACTCTGTTACTAACTTCCTCAATCCCTCCTCTGATCCTGCTACAAGTGCAGTGTCATCAGCAAACAACAACTGGCTCATCTCCCACTTTTTTCCTTTTTCTTTAACCATCTCCAATCCCTGACCCACTACCCTTGTAATCACCTCTCACACCACCCCATCCATATATAAATTGAACAGCCAGGGTGACTTAACACATCCCTGACTTAACGTTAAAACTTTAATATTTTTTCACAAATAAACTGCCTATCTCTTCTTTTTTATTCTCCTATATACCCCAATTACACACATTTAATAACCCTTCTTATGCTTTGACTTCTCGTAGGATAAGTACTGTATACAGAAATAAGGATATCCAGTCTCATCACTCTGTCTCACTTTGTTGCCTTTTATGACTTGCATATGAATCATAGTTAAAGAATGGTTTCCTTCTTTACCACAGGGGACACAGGGGAAAAGAAAAATTATATTCAAAGAATTGGTAAGGGACAATTTTAAAGGAACAGCATAATGGAGGGATAGTTGTAATACAAGAGCAGCAGCATTCTTCTAGGAGAAGAGATTTTACTTTAACATAGCCAAATGATGTGTGGCTCTAGTCCATAGGGGTGCCCTAAAGCATTGGTTACATAATATTATGCAATTAATACTGCACAATAACATACAGTTTAACTCCAGTATGGGGGTCACTACCCCTAGCCTTAAATTCATATACTTTTCCAACTTCATATTTAGATTTGAATTCTTGTATTGTTCCAGCTTGGTCTATATCACCTAAGCTATTTCAAGTATTTATGCATCTGTATGGAAAACTGTGTTTCTTCACATCCTTTAGACATGTAGGTTTCCTTAATTTGTCCTCATGACCCTGCAATCCTTAATCAATCATGGCTGTGCTGTTGTTTGTAATTGTATTGCTAATAGGAAGGAACTGTCTTTAAACAGAAGGGTAGCCTATCCTTGGTTATACAAATCTTTGCCTCTCCCACTCCCTACTCATCTTTAATTATCTAGACATTACTTGCCATGTAACTATACATCAGCATCATATCTCCACACCACCAATGTGAGCACTCTGTCTTTTCTGAGAGCAATTTGGTTAATAAAAATGTATAAATGTCTGTTGTTTATTAAGTACCTGCATTTTATAAATGTCTTAGTGTCAACGCCCCTAAACACAAAATATATTATGATTATGAAAGTAAAACAGAAGGCTGCTGGAACCTATTTAATCTGATTACTTGTATTGTTTATGTTTTTTGTTTTATGTTAAGTATCCTAGATGTAAATTGGGCCTTTGCTGTACAGAAATAGTCATGCAGTCAGAACAAGGAAATAATGAGGTGATGAAGGAGCTTTCAAGGAGAAAAAGGGCAATTGCCGTATTAGATAAGAAGATGAAGTCATGACACGGTACAGAGGCTCTTCAGGATGATTTGAATAAAAAGGAACTACAGAGATTGAAAAGATGGAAATTTTAATCAACCGAATCACATATCAACAAGAAATTCTCTGGAAGCAAAGACAAAAAGATGGTGAATGACATGGTTCCCAAGCTGAGACTAATGCACATTAATACGAAACTATAATATGTATTCCTCCTTGTAGAAAAATAAAGTGGTACTACAAAACTGCATTCTATATATTGCATAGACATGCCCTGAATAACAAACGGTTGGGACTATGCACTAGTCACTTTGCAAGCAGGCTGGCAGCACCAAATGGGCCAGAGGATGTGCTTTGTTTTGTGTTAAACTATGTAATAAATATAATCAATGTATTTTGTGAATGATCTGTAAAGCACAATTGGCTTGACAGATTGTGAAATGATCTGCAGAGGATAAATGTCGACAGGCTCTACATGATCTGTAAAGTGTAATTGTCAGTGTACATCAACTAAAAAATTCCTATCTGTACAAGCAGAATAATAACATAGTTGTATAATATAGCTTTTACAACATTCCAGTTATCACCCCCTTCCTATTGTAGATTACATTAACCTTACTCATGTTAAAAAATAGCTCTTGCTTGATTATCTTTGCAACCCGTTTATGATTACTGACAATGAGCTGTCTAAATTAATTCACTACTCAACTGTTAACTTTGAGACATCAAAGCTAAGCTTATTATAGGGAGAGAAAATGTTATTTGAATAAAATGTATTGAACAAATTTGTAATAGAGATTCTGGAACCACAGCTGTAAGTAGTTTTCATGAGTAACAAAGGTGCACTACTGATTCCATTTGCACAAACAGGTTGACATAAAAAAAAAGATAAATAAAAAATAATGATAATAATAATAAATAAATAAAAAATAAATAATAATTATAATATCTTGAACATTTATAGCAATGGTTTCTCCACAGTGGCACAAACTTAACAAGAGTTGTGGGCAGTCTGCTGCTTTTTACAGCTCTTCACCATAATTCCAAATAGCAAGCTATCTTGGTGCGAGGCATGCAAGAATGAGGACCACCCTCCAGGGGCAGCCAGATAGGGTCTTGCAGGGGTATGTTTGTGCTTACTGGATTTCTTCTTAACATCTGTTTCATCATTTTCAGAGTACTTCATCATCACAGTGCTTTTAAACAAATTACCACACACGACACTTTTCCCTGGGATTCATTTTGGTTCCAAGTGGACAATTCCAGTCTTGTGCAAATTCTTTAAGATTACTGAATGGTCCATTGACACGGAATTGGGCTGGGGAATGCACTCCTGATAAAAGCCGAAGCTTGAGGGACTCAGGACGGTATTTGCCACACCATACATTTGCAGCCGACATCCAGAACAGTTGATTTTGGTTGTAGTTGAGACCGGGAAGTGTCCCTTCCAAATGGTGGTCCTGTACCCATGCCTGGTAGCCATAGTAGGCTTCTTTGATTCCACCATTGTCAGCAATATTTTCTCCTTGAGTATTGATGCCATTCACCTGTATGAATAAAGAAAAATATGGATTCAAAGGCAATGCAAAGTAATCAGATTTAGACAAAATTTCAGCAGATAAAAAGATGGACAGTACATTTCTAAAGCATCCATATTATTTTGATATCCTTTATTATCTTTAATATTTCATCAATACTCATATGTAATACTTGAATCTTGTTATACAATGTTCTCCCATTCTAATTCTATTTCTTTTGCAAGATATTAACCTACTTTATTCCATGTCCTCTAATATATTTTAACCAACATTCCGTATCTTTATACCAGGTTTCCCTTTCCCTAAGCATTGTTCCTAAACCTTGCTACCACTTTCCCAAAATTCTGAAATCAATTGATTCTAGTACAACTTTGTATCTGGATAGAACATCTCATGTGTTCCTCTTCTATCTTCAAGATATATGTAATAATAATTTTTACTCTTACATTTAATCCTACTTCAGGAACACTGTAGTTGCCATACTGGTAAATGATACATTTGGCTTTCTTCAGAAACTTTGACTCAGTCTCATGCTCCCACCAATCGCGGAGATCTCCGTTGGCATCAAACTGACGACCCTGAAGAAAGGTGGTGGCATTACAGAAAAAATGTGTAACTGCAAGCTTACAAATATGCATTACACCTTAACAAATTATCAAAATATACATATGATTAATGCACATTTACATACTGCAATGTTTCCAAATCATGCTTTCAAACATACCGTGTCATCAAAACCATGTGTGATTTCATGTCCAATGACATAACCAATGGCACCAAAATTCAGGTATTTTGGACGACCTGCATCAAAGAAAGTTCCCTGAAGAATACCAGCTGGGAATTCTGAAATAGGCAAAATGGTGAAGCATAGTTGGTGAGATATTTGATTTTGGAAAATGTAAGGTAGTTTATCTTAAAATATCATTACAGTAACAATTGTAAAAGAGAAAAAAATATGTGTATTTTGGTTGAGACCCACGTATAGAGTTTTCAATGGGACTGTAGAAAGCATTGACAGTAGCTGCAGCACTATGACTCTTCCAATCATTCTTGTCAATCTTTTCACGTAGGCGCCTGAATGAATAATTGGTGCCAAAAATTGTAAGATTTCTCATATTGGTCAAAAGATCATCTGATGAAAGAACAAGCTGCAAAAAAGAAAAAAATAAGGGCTCAGTATAAAACAAAAATAAGATTTATACAAATGTTAACAGGCCAATGCAAAATGTTAAATTGAATACAGACATACAAATTTTTTTGTGACAAAAACTCATCACCTGGCCATGTAAGAATCTCCTACCCACTAAAGGGATGGATGAAAGTAAGAACAATGAAGAAATAATATCTATTAATTAATAAAAAGAGAGAGAGAGAGAGTAAAACTGTAGGAGATAAGACAAGTAAAGTGAAATTAACATATGCACAAGTGGATGGTGTATTATCAACCAAATTATTAATGCTTACCTATTAGTAAGTGAAACAAAAATTAAGTGCCTAGTCAAAACTAATCTACCAAAAAATATTTACCTAAAACTGGAAAAGCAGTCTGGATATATGCTAGAAAATATAAAATGAGAGACAATGGTAGTAAAATATGTGTATACGTATATATATATATATATATATATATATATATTAATATATATACATATACCAAAGGCTTTTTCTCCCTTACAAAGAGGTAGCCAAAAAAACAAAGGCATAAAAACCATTCCCACCCATTCCATCCCCAATACACTCCACTCCCCTCCACCCTCTACCCTCCCTCTTATCTTGGCACCTCCTGGATGACGGGTCATCCCTACATCTTGTCCACTGCCCTGGGTCAGAAGCAGTGTCATAAGACAGCACATCCACAGCAAGGCCTTTTTGTTAAATCGGTGACCCCCCTCTCCGCCCCCTCATGCAGAAAAGGAGATGGGGAGAAATCCCTTCGGGCCGCATCAAATTTTTCTCACACAAACCTCACCCCCCCCCATCCCACCTCATGCATCACAACATCATCCATATACAACATCATCCATTCACCCCTGTCTTCTGTCCTCTCCTGTCCTTCCTCAACAGACATTCCCCTCTTCCCCAAAGCCCCTTTCACCCCATCCATCCATCTCATGCTAGGTTGCCCCCTCATGTTCACTCCCTCCACATCTACCTTCCATACCTCTTTTACTAGTCTTTCTTCCCTCATTCTTTCCATGTGTCCAAACCATCCCAAAACTCTTTCATCCACCCTATCTCCCAACTCCCTTACCACCCCCTGTTCTCCTTACCCCCATCATACTCCTCAGACACCTTATCTCAAACACATTCAAACTCCTTCTCTCTTCCTCTCTTATGTTCACTGTTTCTGCCCCATACAATGCTATTGGCACAATCACTCCTTCATACAATCTCCTCTTGGCATACATTCCCAAATGTCTATTCCTTATTACACTTTTTAATCCACCAAGGCATTTACTCACTTCTTTCAATCCACATTCTACCTCCACCTCCACTCCACCCTTTCCTGCCACATTCGCCCCCATGTATCTAAAATGGATAGTTTTAGATATATATATATACATAGTAGATGAATCAATAGTAAGCAAAGGTAAAACTGAGGCAATAAATCGGATGCTAAAACCAAGTGAAGATGAATGTGCAAAGACATGAAAGCTGTTAGCAGAAGCCAAAGTTGAAAATTAAATAAGGACAGAATTTTTTCTTTTTTTTGGAGAGTTATCAATCAGAATGTGAGAAAATTCTTTCTAAAATAACAGGAGGAACAGGAAACCTTGCAAAGAAACTTAAAGTAGTCTATGCTTATGTAGACAGTTTACTATCAGCCAGATTAGAGATAAATGACTACTTAATTCCTTGGGAAGTGAATCTATTACAAAAGCAAATGAGGAAAAAAAGTTGGGAGTGTTGATCACTGATCTCTCAATCCAAGATCCAGAACTTAACACTAATGCATTCACTTATGCAGATAACATTAATAAACTAGAACGGGAACTACAAAATACCTGAAAACACCAAGCCAATATGGACAAAATAGAGCCATGGATCAGATAGAATAGAAACTTCATCAAATAAATCATCAGCAATATTGCTATTTCCAGACAATGATGAAAAAAGTGAAATTAAATGGATGGCCAAACCTCTCCAGTGGGAAAAAATCTATTCCTCAATTTATATATTCATGTGACTTTAAACCCCATGGGCAAATAGTTGTCAGTGAAAATTAACATGATAATAAACCTACTAAAATCCATTGCAAGCATGGGAAACTCTAATTACTGTCTTCAAACAATTCATAGGAACCATCTTTGACTACTTATCTACAGCATGGTTCCTAACAATCAGGATAACATAAAACACTTTCCAAATCATACAAAATAGAGCATTGAGAGTATTAACAGGATGCAACAAAACCTCCCCTATAGGACAACCACACAAAGAAACTAAAATTCTTCCAATAAAATTTTATACGGAAATTATAGGTTCATTGCTAAAAAGCAAGGATAGGCAGACATCAAATGAAGATAAGAGAGATATAGTAACCTTTAAAGAGATCACAGACTAACAGAGAAGAGATAGCCTAGAAGAAGGAATAGTGAGGGTTATAAAAAGAGAAACTCTGGTCAGAGATGTAACTGACAAGACTAGATGCACCATACTCTTTGGCTGGCAAGAAGACCACATCACCTCATGGAAGTTATGCCAAGAACAAGAGATGCAAACAGTTAGGGAAATTAATTATATGATTCTAGGGAAGGACTCAGAAGTAACACACCAGATTGATAGCATGTTTAGGATAGGTCAATATAAAAGGAATGTGCATGTACCATGAAAATAAAATTCAAGCCACAAACTATGGCAAATGAAGTAATCGGCAAGTCTTGGAAGTTAGTACAAAAGAAAAAGTTAAAAGATATTTGGTTTAGGAAAGATACTAATCAAGAGGAACAAAGACATGAAAGCTCTTTGAGGAAGCTATAGCAAAAAATTAAATGTGGATGGAAAAAGGAAAATATATTTTTTTCCTGTAGAGCTGACAACTAGAATGTGAAGAAATGGTTTCTAAAAAAAAAGGAATAAATAAATAGGAAGGCAGTATTGCAAAGGAAACTTAAAGTAGTGTGTGCTAATGTTGGTTTACTATCAGTCAAGTTAGAGATAACTACTTAAGGATAAACGAGCCTTATACTTTGTACTTAGTGGAGATCAAACTCACAAAACATGTTGATCTATAGTTGGGGAATTTTAGATACACTTCATGGAGAAGAGACAGAGAAGATAAAAGGGATGAAGGGGTATTGTTTGTTGTGAGAAGTGACAAAAAGCTGGAAGAAGCAAATCTGTGTGAAGGCAAAGCTGAAGCAATCCACCTGAAAATTAGAACTAAAGGATAAAATAGAAAAGAACTTGTGGTGGCATATGACACCCCCCCCCCCTCCACATAACCTTGGATTAAAGTTGAATATCAAGATATGTTGTTGGACAACTGGAAAAAAAAATTAATGATATAGCAATTTAGTCCTTATTAGAGATTTTAATTGCAGTGAGGCGAACTGGGAGGAATGGAAAGCAAGTGGCATGGCAGATTCTTACAGAAATACCCTGTTAAGTATAGCAATGGAGAACACAATGACTCAGTGGGTAAGGAAGTGACCCAGGTAAGAAGAGATGATATTCCAACAAGATTAGATCTGCTACTAACCAAAGAGCCAGATATCGCCAGCTCCTTGAACTAGCTTTGCTCCATGGGAAAAGATGACCATATAACAACTGAATTTCAGCTGGAGGATGAGGAAATAGAAGCAAGGAATAAGTCACTCATTCAAGAAAGACTCAACTTTGGAAAGGCAGATTATCTAAGGTTGAAAAAAAATCTTTAAAGAAGCAGACTGAGAGGAATTCATGAATACCAAAGGAATAATGAGGAAATGGAAAATCTTGACATTTACAATGTGGGAGTGAACAAACATGTGCTAAAAATTAATGGAAGGAAAAAAGCAGAAATATGACCATTTCAACAAAGGTGTGAGATTGCAAAAAAGGCCTGGGACGTGCCTTGGGGAGATTGGAGGAAGAGTAGAAGCAATAAAACAAAAGCTTACAAACAAGCCAGAAATGGCAATACAAGAATTTGCAGGGAGGAAGAAAGCAATTTTTAAAGACTTGTAGTAGATCAATGCAAAGATACACCAAAACTGTTTTACAGGTTTATAAATGGTAAATTGAGACACAGGGAAACAATCACCAAGTTAGCAGTGGGTGATGAGGTCCCTGAAGAGACCTCAGCTCAGGCAGAAATAATGAATGAAAATTTCCATTTGGTCTTCATAAAAGAAAGCAATTTTTTTTTTTAGAGAAAAGAGGGAGGAACAGCAATTTAGGTTTAGAAGATATAAATGTAGAAGGGATCATTATAGGTGACAAAAGCTTCAAGACCTGAAGGGATCTCAAACTGGATAATTAAAGAATGTAGGGAGGAACTAATGAACAAAATTCATAGTCTCATAATTATATGTTCGTTGAAAGAAGACACACTGCCACTTGATTGGAAAAGGATAAATGTAGTACCAATTCACAAAGTGAAAGTAAAAAGACACCACTAAATTATAGGCTATCACTGACTAATAATAGTGAAATTCTGTAAAAGGACTGTGAAAAATCAATGGACCACATATCTTGAAGAGATGACAGACAGTAAGTTTGACTTTAGATCTGGAAGGTCATATGTGTTGATCCTTTTAACCTTTAGCATACAAGGATGCCAACACTGGCGTCTTGAGGCGCAAGTGGGTATATGAGGACTCTGATGTCGACATCTCAAGGTGCAAGTAGGTATACAAGGATGCTGTCATTGGTGTCATGATTATATTTTGTTTGTAGTTATAGCTGAGTGATCCCATATTCTGAGTTGGCTCTCCCTGGAGATTCTGTATAGTGTCCTTGAGGTTCTACTACTACACCCACCATTTCTGTTCCCATCAATCACATAAGTCAGTTAAATCATGTCCCACCTGCATTTTGTGTTGGGAAGCTGGTGGACTTGTATGTGGACTTCTTTTTTCATGTAGAGAGACAGAGATAATTGATCATATGTATTTACCTAGTTGTATTTTGCGGGAGAAGAGCTATGCTCGTAGTGACCCACAGACAACTTTCTGCATCCAGTTCTTTCTTAAAATCATGTATAGTTTTAGCACTCACTGTTTTCTCTTTCAATTTGTTCCATGTATCTATTGCTCTCTGTGGAAAGCTGTTCTTTTTCAGATTTCTTCTGTAATTGTCTTTTTGTATTTCTTATGTCCCATTTACGTAGGTCATCCCTATCAAGGATTTCCATCCCTTTCATAATTCTGTAGATGGTTATCAAACCACCTTTCTCTTCTTTGTTCCAGAGTTGATTAGCTTGTCCAATCTTTGCCAGCTTGCAAAGTGTTGGTGCCACCTTTGTCATTGCTCTTTGAATTCTTTCTAGTTTATATATATATATATATATAATATATATATATATATATATATATATATATATATTTTTTTTTTACTGGGTGTCCATAGTGATGCTGCATACTCTAATTTTGATCTTATCACTGTAACTAGTATTTTCTTTACTATTTCCTCGTCCATGTAGTCTAAGGCCACTTTCATTGATCTTAAGTTGTAGGTTTCTCCAACTATTTTGTTTACATGTTTGTCTGGTGTCATGTCATTTGAAATGATTACTCCTAGGTCTCTTTCTGAGTTTACTTTTGTAACTTCTTTTGTTCCAATTTTGTATTGACCGGATATTCTATTTTTGCTTTTTCCAAATTCCATTATACTACATTTTTTAATGTTGAAATTCACTTCATTCTTTTTACTCCAATTCCAGACTTTGTCCAGATCTCCCTGAAAAGATTTTCAATCTTCTTTGTTACTCTCTTCAATAGTTTTGCATCATCTGCAAAGAAGTTTATATAGCATTTAATTCCTTCATTCATGTTGTTTATATAAATAGCAAACATTATTGAAGCCAACACAGAGCCTTGGGGTACTCCACTTATCATGTTTACCCATTTTGAGTTCTTTTCTCTAAGTATCACTCATTTTTCTTCCTTCCAAGAAGTTTTTCATCCATTCTAATAATTTTCCTTGTACTCCACCTATCATTTCAATTTTTCTTAGTAGTTTGTTGTGTGGTACTTTGTCAAAAGCCTTTTGTAGGTCCAGGAAGGCACAATCTGCCCAGCCATCTCTTGTATTATGTCTAGCAATCTTGAGTAAAAGCATATTAAGTTTGTAGTACATGATCTTCCACTTCTAAATCCAAATTGGTTGGGGTTTAATATTAAAAACAAATGGACGAAACACCTGGAAAAGAACAAAATATTAAATATTTTGTTCTTTTCCAGGTGTTTCGTCCATTTGTTTTTAATAACTTTCATATATTTTTGCAATTGTGCTTGTAAGGGATACCGGTCTATAATTTCTTGGATTTTCTTTATTTCTTCCCTTATGTATTGGAACAATATTAGCATTTTTCCAGTCTTGTGGTACTTTTCCTTCTTTGAGTGAGAAGTCAATTGTCTTGTGTATTCTATCTGTGAGTTCATCTATGTATTCTTTTGATATCCAGTTCGCTATTCCGTCTGGCCCATGTGACTTTCTGATATTGAGTTTCTATATTTGGTCCCTTATTTCTTTCTGTGTCACCATTATTTCTTTCATTTTAGGGGATCCTTCCGGGTGACTATCATTCCACAATTGTGAGCTTTCAATTGTAAAAACAGACTTAAAGTGTCTGGTCATCACTTCAGCCATTTCTACATCTTCTGTGTATTCTTGATTTCCTTCATGCAGTTTACTATTTCGTGTTAGCCTCTTAGTTTATCGTTTAAATATCTGTAAAATAGTTTAGGTTGAGAAACATGGAACATAACAGAGGAAGAGTTTAAATGTATTTACCTAGTTGTATTTACCTAGTTGTAATATACAGGAGGGGAGCTATGCTCGTGGTGACCCGTCTTTGTATCTCTCCACATCAAGTTTTATCTTAAAATCTTTGTTGTCTAATTTGTTCCATGTATTTATTGTTCTGTGTGGGAAACTGTTCCTTTTCAAGTTTTTTCTATAACTATCCTTTTTCAACTTTTTTCCGTGTCCTCTTGTTTTACCGTTTTCCCAAACTAATAGGTCGTTCCTGTCTAAAACTTCCATTCCTTTCATTATTCTGTAGATAGTTAGCAAATCTCCTCTTTCTCTTCTTTGTTCCAGAGTTGGTAGGTTCAATTTGGATAGTCTTTGCTCATATGTTAGTTCGGCGAGTGTCGGTGCTAGTTTGGTTGTCGCTCTTTGTAATCTTTCTAGTTTCTTAATATTCTTTTTGGTACTGGGTGTCCAAAGTGATGCTGCGTACTCAAGTTTTGGTCTTATTAGTGTAGTTAGTATTTTCCTTATCATTTCTTCGTCCACATAAGTAAATGCCACTTTGATTGCTCTCAATAAGTTGTAGGTTTCTCCGAACATCTTATTTATATGCTTATCTGGTTTCATGTCCTTTCCAATCATCACTCCAAGATCTTTTTCATAGTTTTTATCTTTTTTATTTTTGTGTTTAAGATGAAATGCCTGAGAAGTATGGTTAGGGTTATTAGGCTGTATAGAGTGAGAATTGAGAAGGTGAGGAGAGCAGGGGTAGAAAGGGAGTTGGGAGATAGGGTTGATGAAAAAGTATTGGGATGGTTTGGATACATGGAAATAATGAGTGAAGAAAGATTAGTAAAAGGTGTGGAAGGCAGAGATGGAGGGAGAGAACATGAGGGGGTGACCAAGGATGAGATGGATGGATGGGGTAAAATAGGCATTGGAAATGAGGGGAATGTCTGTTGAGGAAGATGGGAAGAAGACAAGATAGGGGTGAGTGGAGAATGGTTGTGTATGGATGATGCTGTGATGCATGGAAGGGAGTAGGGGGGATGGGGGTTGAGGGAGTATGTGTGAATGATATTTTGATGCAGTTCAAAGAGGTTACTCGCTGTCTTCTTTTTTTCTGCATGAGGGGACGGAGAAGGGGGGTCGCCAATTAAATGAAGTGGCCTTGCTGTGGATGTGCTGTGTCTTGCTACATTGCTTCTGACCCAGGGCAGTGGGTGAGATGCAGGAACGACCTGTCATCCAGGAGGAGCCAAGAGTGAGGGAGGGGTGGTGAATGCAAGTAGAGTATGTGGGAATGAAATGGGTGGGAGTGGATTTATGCCTTTAACTTTGGCTACCTCCCTTGTATGGGGGAAAAAGCTGTTAGTATATGTATGTACATAATTGAATTTACCTAAATGTCATTTGCAGTTCTAATTATCATATTCAGACTTGAACCAAACTATTGCTTGAGCTTGGGCTACATTGCTTCCTACGCTATTCCAAGTATTTATGCATCTATATGGAAAACTGTATTTCTTTATATACTTTAGACATGTGATCCTTTTGAATTTACTCCCATGACCTCTTATTGCCCTCTCATCTTTAATCTGGAGATTGCTTCTGTCAATGCAATCTATTCCTTTTAGTGACTTGAATACTGTAATCATATCTCTTTCTCTTCGATCTTTCAAAGTTGGTAGACCTGGTACTTTTAGTCTTTCTTTATATGGTTTATTTGCCAGGCTGGGGACCAGTTTGGTTGCTGCCCTTTGTATTCTTTCAATCTCCTTATACCCTTCACTGTGTGTGGACCATACTACTGACCCATGTTCTAGTCTTGGACAGATCAAGGTTTTGATGAGTTTTTTCATCATCTCTTCATCCATATAGTGAAGTGCCAGTTTGATCTTCTGCAGTAGTCCATATGTCTCTCCCACAAGCCTCCTCATACATCTGTCAGATAACAAGTTGTCTTTTATCAACACTTTCAAATCATTCTCCTCTTTTGCTTTTGTAATAGGTTCAGCTCCCAAGGAATAGTTTAAGGATGGTCTTTTGCTCATTATTGCCCATTTCCAATAATTTGCATTTTTTTGGTATTGAACTTCACTTCCAATTCTTGGCTTCATGCAAAAACAGTGCCTAGATCTTTTTGCAAAAGTCTACAGTCCTCCTCATTTTTCATTCCTCTCATAATTTTTGCATCATCTGCAGACATATTGGGATATCTTGTTCCTTATATCATGTCATTGAAATAGACAAGAAACACTGATGGTAAAAGCACTTAACTTTGTGGAATTCCACTCATTACTGCTCTCCATCTTGACATCTTATCCTTTACTACTGTCCTCATGTATCTTTCCTTCAAATTTTTTTTCATCCATTCTAGTAGTTTGCCTCTTAGTCCTCCAATGCGCTCCAGTTGCCACAAAGTCAACTGTGAGGTACTTTATCAAATTCCGTTCTCTCTTGCATCACATGAGGCCCATCTCATTCATGTCTCAGATCCTCAAGGATTATCAAAGGCAGTACTCTACCATTGAAAAGGAGGCCTTCAGCCTCATATTAGCTTTGAAGAAATTCCAGATTTTTCTTGATAAAAAGGTAATCATTCTGAGTGATTATAACCCTCTGAAATATATCATAGGTGGGAAGACAAAAAATGACAGATTAACCACATGGGCATTAGCACTCCAGGGATATGATTTAAGTATTCAACACATCCCAGGAAAACAAAATGTAGTAGCTGACACCTTGTTATGTACTGATACAAAATGTTCAAGCCTTGCTTCACAGGCCTAAAAAAAATTTCCGGGGAAGGGGGATATGTCATGTTCTATGACGTGTCATGTGTCAAGTTTCATTATGTGTCACAATAACACAAAGCTGCATCCTAGCAAGAGCCATAATAGCTTGCCATTCTTAATGAAAATGCGTATGGTTATCTTAAGCTAGATAATGAGATATATGATTATAAACATAAGTAACTTATGATAAATGACCAGTTACAGGAGTCTTTGCTGCGCACATGGCAGAGGAGTACATAACTAAGTCTTTATGCCAAAGAGATCAGAGGGCATCCAAACAATTATGGCACATAATAGTAGTATCCCTGTGTATGTGGATTAATACTTCAATTAATTTTGATAGGTAATGACTGGTAAATTGTAAACCTTTTTCACACAAAAATAAAGAAGTGGATGGATTGTGTGAAGCAAGGTAAATAGAAATAGATTAGGCTTATAAAAGTAACAAATTGGCACTTGACATTGGCACTTGCCTTGTGCGCCCTTGTATAAAAGGAAAGGGACACAGGCCATGATCTCTCTCACCCCCTCATTGCACCCTATTCATACCCTCTGATTTAGTGTAAGTTAAAATTTATATTTTTATATTATGTAAATTAAATAGTTTTGCACCTCACCTCTTTTTTTATCCCAGTGCAAGACAGAAAATCCAAATAGAAGGCATTAGTCATACTAGCTACTGGATTGAAGGAACTGATGAAATCATGGGCAGGTTTGATTCATCAACTCAAATACAAATGCTAGTCTGGGACAAATACCAAAAAATGCAAAATACTGGAGATGGCCAAGAGCTGCAAAAGACCATCCTTGAACTATTCCTTGGGAAGTAAACCCATTACAAAAGCAAAGGAGGAGAAAGATTTGGGAATGTTGATAAAAGACAACCTGTCACCTGACAGTATTGTGCAGGATTGTGGGAGAGATATATGGACTGCTGCAGAAGATTAAAGTGGCTTTTCACTATATGGATGAAGAAATAATGAAAAAACTTATTGAAACCCTGATCTGTCCAAGACTGGAGCATGTGTCTATGGTATGGTTCCCACACAGGGTGAATATAAGCAAGATTGAGAGAATACAAATAGCAGCAACCAAAACGGTCCCCAGCCTGGCAGATAAACTGTATGAGGAAAGAATAAAAGTACCGGGTCTGCCAACTTTGAAGGATCAACAGCAGCAGTGGATCACCACAAGTGTGAGGCATAAGCCTCTAAATTTGACCAAATAAGTAAACCAACCAATACCTTCCTCACCATATCAGCATAGGTACAAAATAGGTTACACCAATAGAACATTGCTAATGAACACCCAACAAATACTAAAAGATCTTGACTAAGAGATACCACCAGACAGAAGAGTAATGATAACAGTAAATATAAGCTTTCTAGTTGGCAGAGATTAGAAAGTTTCAGATTGAAATTCTGTCAAGAACCAAAGGAGTATTTCTATCACCAATACCGTTCAAACTTTTCACTCATGATCTCCCCTCCCGATACCCAGAAAACAATATCAAAGTTCTCGTGTGCAGATGACCAAACAATAATTTCAAAACAAGGAAATCACAAAGCAGTTGCTAAGATCACTCAAACATACTAAAACATGGCTAACACCAAAGACAATGCCTGCATCTCTGTGAAATATCTCAATAACACTGCTAACTCTTGCCAACCATGAATCAAAAAGCACCCAGTGGTCAAACTAAATAGCACCAAAAACAATACAATACTCAGTCTCATATTTGACATACAATACCTTCACTCCTCACACAAAACCCTTCAGAGTGAAGGCAATGAAAATGAACCTACCAAGAACAGTTACTGTTCTAGGATTTGAACAACAGAAACAGTCATCACAGTATTCAAACAACTCATAAGAACCACACTTACACTTCCAGAGTTTGATATCTGGCAATAAAGAATACAAGGAAAGTTTACAGGCAGTATGAATAATAAGGATTTAAGAATAACAATTGCCCACACTAAAATGACTCCAACAGGACATCTTTAATCAGAAACCAAAATCTTTCCCATAATATTCCCATGGAACATATGAGAATGACTGGCACACAGTTCTATGAAAAAATTCTCAAACACACTCACCCACTGTATCAAATCACACAAGCACAGTCTACAGGGCACCCTAGGAAACCAATCACAAAAGCATACTATTTGAACAACTTACCTCCAGTGGTTCTGAACACATATATAAAAAAATTATAAAAACACAACCACAAAAGCATTTCTGACTAGACCAACATATCTAATACTTATTCAAAAGCCCCCTGATATTGATATTAAAGAGATATCAGTTTTAAGACAGACAAGAATAACAAACACATTTGTGACCATCTCATGATCTATTATTAACCCATACAGCATCAGCGGCATACATCATTTGCCACAATTGTTTTGTGGATCGAGTGTCAGTGTTATACGTCCTATGCTGCACTTTCAAAAATTTGCCAAAAATATGCATTACATCTAGGGTTAAATCTGTGGTAATGACCAAGGGGCCCTATTCATTCGCTATAAAAGGCACCCAATTTTTTTTATCTATTGACAAAACTGGCAACCCTGGCAGCAATTTTTCAGTAAATTGTGGTATTAAATCGGCCTTTAGGACATAATTTAGGCGATTCTGGTGTATGAAATGAAGTATGAGGAGGTGAACTTGTAATTCGACAGGCAGGTATTTACCTAGTTGTATTTTACGGGAAGGGGAGCTATGGTCGTGGTGTCCCGTCTTCATATCTCATTTTATCTAAACTATTTTTAAATTCATGTATTGTTTTTGCACACACCACTTTCTCATCTAACTTGTTCCAACTGTCTATTACTCTGTGAGGAAAGCTGTTCTTTTTCAGATCTCTTCTATAGCTGTCTTTCTTGATTTTCTTTCTGTGTCCTCTTGTATTTCTATCATCCCATTTTATTAGATCCTCTCTATCAATAATTTCTATGCCTTTCATGATTCTGTAAATATCTATCGAGTCTCCTCTCTCTCTTCTTTGCTCTAGTGTCTGTAGCTCAAGTTTGGTTAGTCTCTCTTTATATGATAGTTTTAAGAGTGTTGGTGCCAATTTTGTAATTGCTCTTTGTATTCTTTCAAGTATTTATATACATTTTTTTTGTACTTGGTGACCACATCGCTGCTGCATATACCAATCTTGGTCTTATCAGGGTGATTAGTATTTTCTTCACCATTTCTTCATCCAGGTATGTAAATGCCACTTTGATTGTTCTTATTAAATTATAAGTTTCTCCAAAAATCTTATTTATATGTTTCTCAGGTGACATATTATTCATAACAATGACTCCCAGGTCCTTCTCATTTTCAACTTTTTTTTATTCCTTCTTCTCCCAATTTATATGATCCTGTTATTTTGTTTTTGCTTTTTCCAAGTTCCATTATACTACACTTTTTAGTGTTGAACTCCATCTCCCACTTCCTACTCCATTCCCATACTTTATTTAGATCTCTCTGTAGTGACTCACAATCTTCTTCCATGTTCACTTTTTTTAATAGTTTTGCATCATCTGCAAAGAAGCTCATATAACTTTCAATTTCTTCATCTATATCATTAAAATATATAGCAAACATTATTGGGGCCAAAACTGTTCCTTGTGGAACACCGCTTATTACTTCATCCCAATTTGAGTGTTTGTCTCTTATCACTACTCTAATTTTTCTTTCTTGCAAAAAGTCTTCCATCCATTTAAACAGTTTGCCCTGTATTCCTCCTTCAGTTTCTAATTTCTGAAGCAACTTCTTATGTGGTACTTTGTCAAAAGCTTTTTTTAGGTCTAGAAATGCACAATCAGCCCATCCATCTCTTTCTTGTATTATATCTATTAGCCTTGAATAGAAACATATTAAATTGGTGATGCATGATCGTCCTTGTCTGAATCCAAATTGCCTTGGATTTAGCACGTTGTTTTTATCTAAATATTTTACCCATCTACTTTTGACAATTTTTTCACAAATTTTAGCTATTGTACTTGTTAGAGAGACTGGTCTATAGTTGGTAGGGTCTTCTTTATTTCCCCTTTTATATATAGGTACTATTTTTGCTTTTTTCCAATCTTTTGGAACTTTTCCTTCTTTCAAGGAACTGTTTAATATGCTGTGTATTTCATCTGCCAGTTAATTCCTGCATTCTTTCAAAATCCAGTTTCCTATTTCATCTGGTCCATGCAATTTTCTGACATCAAGATTACTCAAGTGTTTCATTATTTCATTCTTTGTTACTTCTATTTCTTTCATAGGGGGGACTTTCTCTTTCCATTCAATCTCCCCAGGTTGTATGTTCTCCATTGTAAACACCGATTTAAAATGTTTGTTAATAATTTCCACCATTTCTATTTCCTCTGTGTATTCAACTCCTTGTCTTAATTTCTCTAAATCTTGTTTGTTTTTCAGTTTGTTGTTTACAAATCTGTAAAATAGTTTTGGTTGATCTTTACATTTTTCTATAACATCTTTTTCATATTTTCTCTTTTCCTCTCTGCACACTTAGATAGATAGATAGATAGATAGACTTTATCTGGCAATAAATCAATGTACATGAAGTGCAAATAATGACAAGAACACATAGTTCGAAATAATAAATGTAAATTGCCGAGGATAACACAAAAAGCATGAACGCTTATTTCCATTGTGGTCCTCATCAGATAATTTTTCTACATTAAGCACACTCTTCCATTTGGTCCAAGCTTTATCTCTTTTGTCTTTTAACTCCCTACAACTTTTATTGTACCAGCACTTTATATATTCTTTTTCTTGTTTTTGTCTTGGGACATACTTTTCCACTCCTTTTTTATAAATTTTTGTCAAAATATTCCATTTCTCTTCCACTGTTATTTCTTCTTTGTATATTCTTTCCCAGTTTTCTTTTTGAAAGAATTCTCTTATTTTATCAAAATTTGTTTTTTCATACATCAATCTTCCTTTTCTATATTGTTCATTTCTTTTCATGTATTTCTCCTCATTTAGTTCCAGTTCAATCAATATGTGGTCACTTTTACTTATTGGTGTCTAATATTCAATCTTTTCCACAATTTTAGGTTCAGATGTGATTATTAGGTCTAGTCTCGATGGTTCTTCTTCATTTCTATACCTAGTGTTCTCTTGTATCCATTGTGTCATTGCATGGTCAATAATCATCTCAAGTAGAACATTTCCCCATGAGTCGTCTCCACCCTTTACTGTCATCTCTTCCCAGCAGACTTCTTTGCAATTAAAGTCGCCCATTACAATTATTCTTCCTCCATCTTCCATTATCTTATTTAATGTTATCCTTGTGTCTTATAACATATTTTTATGTTCACTCTCTTCCCATGAGGCTGTTTTTGGAGGCACATAGTTTATTACAAACTTTCTGCTCTTCTTATCTCTGTCTTCCACTTCGATCATAATCATCTCTACTGTATTCTTTCCATATTTACCTAGTTGTGATATACGGGAGGGGAGCTATGCTCGTGGTGACCCGTCTTTGTATCTCTCCGCATCAAGTTTTATCTTAAAATCTTGTATAGTGTTAGCACATACTGTTTCGTTGTCTAATTTGTTCCATGTATTTATCGCTCTGTGTGGGAAACTGTTCCTTTTCAAGTTTTTTCTATAACTATCCTTTTTCAATTTTTTTCCGTGTCCTCTTGTTTTACTGTTGTCCCACATTAATAGGTCGTTCCTGTCTAAAACTTCCATTCCTTTCATTATTCTGTAGATAGTTAGCAAATCTCCTCTTTCTCTTCTTTGTTCCAGAGTTGGTAGGTTCAATTTGGATAGTCTTTGCTCATATGTTAGTTCGGCGAGTGTCGGTGCTAGTTTTGTTGTCGCTCTTTGTAATCATGTTTACATCCTTCTTAGTCAGGAACATAACTCCATCCCCTTGTTTTGTCTCTCTGTTTCTAATCCAATAATTATATGCGCTATTTAGTACGTGTTTAGATGTATTGTAATGAAAGCGTAATACAAAATGTGGCTGGGCAATAATGATGTCATGGATGCTTACTAAAATATTTACCAAAACAATAAGAAACACCACAATCACCTATCCTCCATGAAATTATAAAAAAAATATACTGAAAAATCAATTTACCACATAACAAGGTGATAAATATTTGCCAAAAAAATCCACAAAAACTATTTATAAACACGTTTTCTGTAAGTGTCAGACTATTATGGGTGACTGTACATTGACTTGAATTATCAAAAATGTCAAATTCCTTCACTCTCTGAAATTCTAATGAAGCTTTCCTGTAAAAATATTACCTCATTCAACCCGCGTGAGGAAGAGAATCTACGAATGTTCTACCAAACTTTCGTATGCATATTACAACAAAATCGACCCCGTTTCTTCACTTCTAGGCTAAGGTGAATCAAAATAAGCAAGATTTGTTGGTTTTACATAATTTTGAGTTGATTTAAGCAAAAATAAAAAAATCAATTTTGGCTCTGATGCTGGCAGGGGGAGTATATATAACATTTGACTGGTGATGTATGGGTTAAAATAGTGTATATACAGAACTGGCTGGAGAGACACAAAATGTCCCAGATGCATTCACCAGAAAGACATGGGATATTTTATATCTTCCTACACTCACCCCAGACAACATAAAACCTCTTTTCTCAGTGATCTGTCAGCTAGACTTGTGGCTGTGGCCAGATTCCATAGGGCTGCATAACTCTAGCAAAAGTGATCTGGAGCAACAGACTGTGCACTAATAATTCAAATCTAATTTCAAAACCATCCTACCCCATCATAAAGCTCAGTAAGTTTCTCATCCATCAACAACTCTGGTGGGTAGCCAATGTGTGGTGTGATGGCTTTGGACTTGTTAAGGGCCTTTTCACGAGTTTTGTCATCCATCCAGTCAATGTTGTTAAGAATGTGGTCAAATTCATTCCTGATGTAGGATACCATCTCATCAGCAGCTGCCTTGGCATTCTTCTTGAAGAAGGATCTAGCATACAGGGATCCAACAGCATGAGACAAACTGGATGGTAAGAAGAGAGAAAAAAACAGAGGAATGAGAAATTATCCAAGGGGCAAATAAATGTCATATGAGCACGTATAGAGAACTATTCTATTCTATAAACCAAGGTTTTTTTCCCCTTACCAGGGAGGTAGCCAAGTCAAAAGGCACATACCCATTCCCACCTAATCCACTCCCATCCACCACCCTTTCCTCCCTCCCATCTTAGCTCCTCATGGATGACAGGTCATCCCTGTATCTCTCCCAATGCCCTGGGTCAGAAGCAATGCAGCAAGACATGGCACATCCACAGTAAGACCACTTCATTTAATTGCCGACCTCCCCTTTCCATCCCCTTGTGCAGAAAAAGAAAAGACAGGGAGAAATCCCTTCAGGCTGCATCAAAATATCATTCACACATAACCAATCCCTAACCCCCACCATCCCCATCCCCCCTCCTTTGCATCACACTACAATCTATACACAGCCATTCTCCACTCACCTTTATCTCCTGCCCTGCCTTATCTCTTCCTTGCTCAACATTCTCCTCTTGTTCAATGCCCTTTTCACTGCATCCATTCATCTCATCATTGATCATCCCTTCAAGTTTACTCCTTCCATCTCTGCCTTGCACACCTCTTTTACTATTCTTTCTTCACACATTCTTCCCATGTGTCCAAACCATCCCATTATTCTTTCATCAGCCCTATCTGCTATCTTCTTTTCCACCCCCCTATCTGCTATCTTCTTTTCTACCCCAGCTCTCCTCCTCACCTTCTAGTTTCTCACTCTATCCAACATTTGCAATCCCTACCATACTTCTCAGACACTTCATCTCAAACACATTTAAACTTTTCCATTCTGCCTCTCTTAAATTCCAAGCCTCTGCCCCATACAGAGCTGTCAGTACAATCATCCCTTCATATAACTCTTTGCATCCATTCCTAGATGCCTATTTCTCATTACACTTTTTTATCCCCCAAGGCATTTACTTGCTCATCTCAGTCTACAATTTACCTCCACCTCCACTCCTCCCTTTCCTGCCATGTGATCCTAAAATGCTTAAAGCTATCCACTTCCTCCAGCCTCTATCCTTTCAGGCTTACTTCCAACTCACTGCCATCCTCTCCCCTTCTACATCTCATCACTTTACTTTTACCCATATTTACCTTCAAATTTCTCCTATCACATACTTACCTAAACTCCACCACTAACTCCCTTAATCTCCTCTCTGACCCTGTCACAAGCACAGTGTCATCAGCAGACAACAACTGGCTCACCTACCATTTTTCTCAAATTTTCTTAATCAATTCCAATCCTGTGCCTATTACCCTCACATTTTACCTTCTGCATTCCCCCATCCATATGCACATTGAACAGCCATGGTGACATGACACATCCTTGATGCAGCCCCACTTTTACCTCAAACCACACACTCTACCCATTTCTAGTTCTAACACAGGTTCTACTACTCCTATAAAATTCCTTATCTACCTTTAACAACTTTCCCTCAATCCCATATATCTCCAAAACCTCCCACAGTGCCTTCATGTCTACCCTGTCAATAAGCCTTTTACAAGTCCATAAAAGCCCCCAAAACCCTTACCTTTTGCTAAAGTTTTCTCACATACCTTACAACAAAAATCCAATCCAGACAACCCCTACCTTTCCTTAATCCACACTGTTCCTCATCAATTACTTCCTTTGTTCCTCTCCTAGTCCTCTCAGTTAAATCTCTCCCATAAGCCTTTCCAGCTACACTCAAAAAACTAATCCCTGTGAAACTACTGCATTCACATTTGTCCCCTTTCCCCTTGTAAAGCAAAACTATACAGGCACTCCTCCACACTTCCAGCACGCAGCCCTCCCTTAGACACATTAAACAACCTCACTAGCCAGTCCACTGTACCTTACTTCTTCAGACACTCCACATGACACCCATCTAATCCAAGAGCCTTACCTGCTCTCATAACTTAAAAAAATACTTCCACTGCATCTTTTCTTATTTCTACTCCATTTTCCTCTTCCATCACTGTCATTTTCTTAGCACCTCCTATTGCTACCATTAATCCTTCCCTATCCTTCTCCACATTTAACAGTTCCTTAAAATACTTTGCACATCTTCCCTTTACCACTTCCTCTTCTGTTATCATCTCTCCATCTGTGCCTTTTGCTTTTTCTTCTCTACTTGACTCACTTCCCTTTCTGGTCTTAACTTCCTTCCAAAATATCTTTTTATTATTTTTAAAATGTTCTGTCATACCCCTCCCCCAATTTAGATCTGCTCTCCTTTTTGCTTCCTTTATCATATGTTTTTTTTTTCTTTTTCTTTTTCTTTGTACCTCATATGTTTCATCCTCCTTAGCAACCAGTCCATGAATGCTTGATTCTTCTCTTCTACAACATTTTTCACTTCATCATCCCACCAATCAGTACCATTCCTTCCATTCCCTCCCATCCTACTTTGCACACCTTGTCACTCCCTCCTTGAAACATCCCCATTCCTCCACTCCTACCTCTGTCTTGCACCAACTTCCACACTTCTCTCAGCCTCTCCTTGCACTCCTGCTCCTTTTCCTTCTTATTTAAATAGTTTACTCTAAATACCTCCTTACCTTCTGTCCTTTTCCTCTTTATCTTTCCTCCACTCTCACCAAAATATTATCTGTTATTCCTCCACTCTCTCCCCTTAGAACATGGACATCCAGAACTCTTCCTACTCTTCTCCTGGATACCAGTACATATTCCATTAAAGCCTTATCAACCACCCTTCCATCCACCACCCTCTCCCATGGGTACTTATGCTTAATTTTTTTTCCTAAACATCAGTACTGTGTTAGTTACCATCAACTCTCTAATCACATCTCCACCATCAACTCTCCACTATGATTTTTACCTGACACTCCAAATTTCCCAACAACTCCATCTATTGGTTCATCCCCTACTCTAGCATTGAGATCCCCCAATACCACTACATTGACATTCCTCCAAAAATTCTCTACACATTCATCTAAATCTATCCAAAAAACCTCCCTTTCCTCTACACTCTTCTCACTACCAGGCCCATATGTGCTTACAAAGACCCACATCTCCCTTCCCAGTTTCAACTTCATCCACATTAACCTTGAAGAAACCTTCTTCCATTCCACCACATGCTTACCTATCTCTTCACTTACTACAATAGCCATCCCTTCCCTCTGTTATCCTCTCCTCACTTCCGACACCCTTCCCACTACACTCCCAAACTCAAAATCACCCTTCCCTTTCAACTTAGTTACACTTAATGCCAACACATCTATCTTCCTTCTCAGAAATGTACGGCTTATCTCTTCCTTTTACTTTCATCTGTACCACACACACACACACATTAAAAGACCCAAAATTTAGGGTTCTGGTTGGAAAACTCCTAGATCTTCTTATGCCTTGACTTCTTGTAGGAATGTACCACATAGGGTTACAGAGTGCAGATTGCCTAGTCCCATCACTCCATCACATTTTGGCTGTCTTTTAAGACCTGAGTGGGAAAACTCAGTGGCAGTATTTTTTTTTCCCCCTACCACAGGGGGAGTAGGTGAAAATGGAAATATATATTCAGAGAAGTGGTACAAGACTGTATTAGGAGTGGAAGAGGCAGTATAATGGAGGGACAGTCTCAATATAATAAAGTAGCATAATTTCTCCATGAGTAGATGATTCTCGTATCACAGACAAAATTATGTGTGGCTCTGGTTCATAGGGGCACCCCATACAGACTCTAAAGTATCAGCTACATGGTACAAAGATTTTACCATACAATATGCAGCCAATACCCCAAATAGGGGATACTAGCAAAAAAATAAAACACAAGCATATGGCACTTTACATATGGATTTATAATTAGATTAGTATTCAGATACCTTCCAGACACAGCACCCATGCACTCCTTCCAGCGAGATTCACGAACTGCTTTTCCAGTGAGTTTTTTGGAATACTGGAACTGTAGGTCACGGATATCTTCTGACAGGAAGGCGACAGTAGATTTAGTTACACGCCACAGCAGATAGTTGGAAATAGTCCTGAAACAAGGATTTTTTTCTATGTATTCATTTAAAGCTATGTATGTCTGGCACCACATAAAATATCTGAAAATATATTATACAAATTTTACTTATGTTTGAGATGAGGTGTCTGAGAAGTATGGTGGGGGTTACTAGGCTAGATAGAGTGAGAAATGAGGAGGTGAGGAGGAGAACAGGGGTGAAAAAGGATTTGGGAGATAGGGTTGATGAAAGAATATTAGGATGGTTTGGACACATGGAAAGAATGAGTGAAGAAAGACTAGTAAAAGAGGTATGGAAGGCAGATGTGGAGGGAGTGAACATGAGGGGACGTCCTAGGATGAGGTGGATGGATGGGGTGAAGGAGGCTTTGGGGAAGAGGGGAATGTCTGTTGAGGAAGGAAGGGAGAGGACGGAAGACAGAGGTGAGTGGAGAATGGTTGTATATGGATGATGTTGTGACTGCATGAGGAGGAATGGGCGGGGGTGGGGGGTGGGGGGTGGGGTAGTATGTGTGAGTAAATTTTGACGCAGCCCGAAGGGATTTCTCCCCGTCCTCTCCTTATATGCAAAGGGGGACGGAGAGGGGGGGTCGCCGATTAAATGAAGCGGCCTTGCTGTGGATGTGCTGTGTCTTGCGACACTGCTTCTGACCCAGGGCGGTGGGCAGGGTGCAGGGATGACCCGTCATCCAGGAGGTGCTCAGATGAGAGGAAGGGTGGGAGGGGTGTGGAGTGTATTTAGGGATGAAATGGGTGGGAGTGTTTTTATGCCTTTCCCTTTTTGGCTACCTCCCTTGGAAGGGGGAAAAAGCCTTGGTATATGTATGTATGTATGTACTTATGGGCATCATATGGCCATGCCTTTTGCATTAACTACAGTAGTATTCAGATTTTAGATTTCCAAGTCTCTGACAATTTTGTTTCTTTATTCATTACTGCTATGTATTTGATATATTTTATATTCATTCGATCCATTATACATATGATTGAATAGGAAGGTCACGACGATGCTTATGTATTTACCTAGTTGTATTTTACAGGAAGGGGAGCTATGCTCGTGGTGTCCCGTCTTCATATCTCATTTTATCTAAACTATTTTTAAATTCATGTATTGTTTTTGCACACACCACTTTCTCATCTAACTTGTTCCAACTGTCTATTACTCTGTGAGGAAAGCTGTTCTTTTTCACATCTCTTCTATAGCTGTCTTTCTTAATTTTCTTTCCGTGCCCTCTTGTATTTCTATCATCCCATTTTATCAGATTCTCTCTATCAATAATTTCTATGCCTTTCATGATTCTGTAAATAGCTATCAAATCTCCTCTCTCTCTTCTTTGCTCTGCTATGTGGCATTTGTATTTTGTTTACCTTTGTACTGATATGCTTGCAAATGACAGACAAAAATAAACCCATCAAGGAACAAAAGTCTTCTTTTAAATCCCCCCATCATGACGATGGAATATATTATAACTAACTCAATTCCAATTACTTCCAGGTAAGGAGGATGCTATCACTGTAAGATAACAATTACCTCCAAAAAAAGGTGATGAGATGTACAAGGGGAGAGAGTGACAGCAGGCTGGAAGTGAGCATTAAGGGTGAAAGAGTGGAGGAAGTGGATAGTTTTAGATACTTGGGTGCAAATGTGGCAGGAAAGGGAGGAGTGGGGGTGGAGGTAGAATGTAGATTGAGAAAAGCAAGTAAATGCCTTGGTGGATTAAAAAGTGTAATGAGAAATAGATATCTGGGAATGGATGCTAAGAGGAGGTTATATGAAGGAGTGATTGTGCCAACAGCACTGTACGGGGCAGAAACATGGAACATGAGAGAGGAAGAGAGAAGGAGTTTGAATGTGTTTGAGATGAAATGTCTGAGAAGTATGATAGGGGTTACTAGGCTAGATAGGGTGAGAAATGAGGAGGTGAGGAGGAGAACAGGGGTGGAAAGGGAGCTGGGAGATAAGGCTGATGAAAGAGTATTAGGATGGTTTGGACACATGGAAAGAATGAGTGAAGAAAGATTAGTAAAAGAAGTGTGGAAGGCAGATGTGGAAGGAGTGAATATGAGGGGGCGTCCTAGGATGAGATGGATGGATGGGGTGAAAGGGGCATTACAAAAGAGAGGAATGTCTGTGGAAGAAGGACGGGAGAGGACAGATGATAGGGATGAATGGAGAAGGGTTGTGTATAGATGATGCTGTGATGCATGAGGGGGAGTGGGTGGGGGATGGGGGGTGAGGGAGTATGTATGAGAAAAAAATTGACGCAGTCTGAAGGGATTTCTCCTTGTCTTCTCCTTTTCTACATGAGGGGATGGAGAGGGGGGTCACCGATTTAATGAGGCGGCCTTGCTGTGGATGTGCTGTGTCTTGTGACACTGCTTCTGACCCAGGGCAGTGGATAGGATGCAGGGATGACCCGTCATCCAGGAGGTGCTAAGATATGAGGGAGGATAGAGGGTGGAGGGGAGTGGAGTGTATTAGGGATGGAATGGGTGGGAATGGTTTTTATGCCCTCGTTTCTTTTGGCTACCTCCCTTGTAAGGGGAAAAAGCCTTTGGTATATATATGTATGTATGTATTTCTTGGTATAATCAAGATGCCTCATATCCCAAAGCTCTTCTTGTGGTCATATCTTTTCTAGCAAAGCATGAATAACTTCAGTATTCCACTTCCATCACAGTGAAAAGTATAAATACTAAGCAAATGGTGAGAAGAGTTTTCACATGTAAGAATATTAAGCAATGTTTACACTACAGTGATATTCAAAAGATTGTTTGATTATTGCCACTATATACATTCCATAATTTTTTTTATTTCAAGATAATTTCATACTATTGAATAATTCATCTCTTATTACTGAATAAGTTCTATATATCTTTTCCAATATATGTCATATATATGAATACTGATAATAATCTTTAGTTTTTCTCTCTTGGATTTCTTCCAAGGTATGAACAACAGTATTGGGTTGGACATCCCTAAGTTTGGATTCCAAACCAAATCCTCCAACCTTGAATGAAATCCATCTGAGTCATTGGAATTAAACCCTTCCATTGACTAGTATGATTGTGGATTTAAGGGGGGTTACTTGCAGTATTGACATTATGTGCATCTCCTTGAAAGCTGGACAGTTCAGCACCTTATCAATTCAGTGATATTCAGATCCGAAAAAGGAATGGAAAAAATAAACAAAGGGGATCTGCTATCTGTTGCCATGGAATTAAAGACCAATATAAGTGGTCATGATAAAAACTGGAAAAACAAAATTGCTTAAAAGTGCAGTTTTCTATATAGATGTGTAAGTCTGTGGAGCAAGATGGATAAAAATATAATCCTGGCCAACAATATAAATGACTCTAAGATAAGTTTGAAAAAATGAAGACAGAAACAGGGCCCCATGAGCAGTAAATTAAGAATGACCACATGTTGGAAGGATGTGAAGAAATACAGTTTTCCATACATATATATAAATATGTGAAATAATTTAGAAGGTTATATCAAGTTCAAACAATACATGAGTTCAAATCTAAATATGATAATTGGAAATCAAAGATATAGATTAAGTTGGAACCATACATGAATTTGAGTCTAGGTATGTTAGAAAATTAGAGAATAGGAGACAGGACCCAATAAGCATTGCTCCTAACTAGGTAAATATACACTGAGAAAATGGTTTATCAGAATGAGCGAACCATAGACAGACAAAAAGATGGAGAAGGGAAAAAATTAAAAGTGGCCTATACTAACATCAACGGATTAATTTCAGGACTGAATGAACTTAATGATTACCTGTTAGAAGAAAAACCAGACTTAATGGGAATTGTGGAGACTAAACTAAGGAGTGCAATACCACCCATCAATGTTGGACAAGGACTATACAATTACTGGATTAAAAACAGAGACAAGAAACAGGGAGGAGGAATCATGTTCTTGGCCAAGAAAAACCTGAATGTGACAAAAATTGCAGGGGGCAAAGGTAATGTAGAAATGAACATGATAAAAGTTGAAGACAAGGACATGAAAAGTAGAAAGTTTGTGGTGACTTATGTGCTCCCAAAAACGAACGCTTGGAATGAGAGTGAGCATATGAGAATGCTAGAAGATACAAGGCATTCATGAAATGAGATATTAATGGGTGGAGGTAAGCTGGTAATCATGGGGAACTTTAACCACTTCCATACGGTGACGCCTATATAGGCGTCATGAGGAGCAAGTGGTTACGTGATGATGCCAACGTCGGCGTCTTCATTATATTTATTGTAGTCGTACCTACGTAACCTCCATTCTCTCTAAACTGGCTTCATCATATTTTCTATGGTTATCAAAATTCATGGGTGATAGAGAATGAACGATTGAGCACTGACTTTATTTTTTATAATGCTATTATTATGATGCAACATCACACATCGGGCAGCTAATGCTGCCAGACATGCGATATGCCCCGGAGTGAAGAAGTTAACTGCAGAGAAATTTGTTGGGAGGGCATGACAGTGAAAGGTGGAGAAGACTTGTGGGGTAATGTATTACTGGACATGACCATGGAATATACAATGACACAGTGGGTCAGTGAAAACACCAGATACAGAAATAATAAGGAGCCGTTAAGACTAGTTTCAATACTTACAATAGAACCTGAAATTGTGGATAAAATCCAATATAAGACACCAATTGGAAAGAGTGACCATATACTTATTGAGACTGAACTAAAGGAAGAAATATACATGAAGAGAAATGAAAAGCATAGGAAAGGAAGATTGTTGTACAGCAAAATGGACTTTGGAAAACTAAAGAAATTCCTTCAGAATACAAATTGGGAAAAATTTTACATGGAAGAGACAAAATTGGAAGAGAAATGGGATATCTTGATGATGAAGGGGTGAATAGACACGTAACAAGACAGAAGCTAGAGAGAGTGTACATTAAATGCTGGTTCAACAGAAGATGCAGTGAGGCAAAAGATAGAAGGGCAGAGCTTGGAAAAGATTGAGAAAAGATAAAAAAAAACTGGAAAATGGCAAGTATATATAAACTATAGAAATGAGTATGTAAAAGTGTGAAGAGAGGAAAAAAGGAACTATGAAAAAGACATTATAGATAAATGCAAAGAGCAACCCAAGCTATTCTATTGATACATGAACAGTAAACTTAAAGATAAACAGGAAATGGCGAAACTACGCCAAGGAAATAAAGAATACAGAGAAGATTTAGAAATGGCCGAAGTCATGAATAATAATTTTGTTTTCACTAGAGAGAAGGCACAATATTGGGATGAAGGAAATGAAGTGCGATCTCCCCCCATGGGTGGGATAATACATACATATAACAAGGCTTTTTCTCCCTTACAAGGGAGGTAGCCAAAAAGGAAAAGTCATAAAATCATTCCCACCCATTCCATCCTTGAATACACACCACACCCCTCTACCACTCTCATCTTAGCACCTTCTGGATGACGGGTCATCCCTCCACCTTGTCCACTGCCCTGGGTCAGAAGCAGTGTCGCAAGACACAGCACATCCACAGCAAGGCCGCTTCATTAAATCGGCGACCCCCCCTCCCCATCCCCCCATGCATAAAGGATAAGATGGGGAGAAATCCCTTCGGGCTGCATCAAAATTTGCTCACACATACTACCTCACCCCCCATTCCCCCACCCATTCCATCTCATGCATCACAAACATCATCCATGTACAACCACTCTCCATTCACCCCTATCATCTGTCCTCTCCCGTCCTTCCTCAACAGACATTCCCCTCTTTCCCAAAGCCCCCTTCACCCCATCCATCCACCTCATCCTAGGATGTCCCTTCATATTCATTCCCTCCACATCTGCCTTCCATACCTCTTTTACTAGTCTTTCTTCACTCATTCTTTCCATGTGTCCAAACCATCCCAATACTCTTTCATCAACCCTATCTCCCAACCCCCTTTCCACCCCCTGTTCTCCTCCTCACCTCCTCATTTCTCACTCTATCCAGCCTAGTAACCCCCATCATACTTCTCAGACACCTCATCTCAAACACATTCAAACTCCTTCTCTCTTCCTCTCTTATGTTCCATGTTTCTGCCCCATACAGTGCTGTTGGCACAATCACTCCTTCATATAGTCTCCTCTTAGCATCCATTCCCAAATGTCTATTCCTCATTACACTTTTTAATCCACCAAGGCATTTACTCGCTTCTCTCAATCTACATTCTACCTCCACCTTCACTCCACCTTTTCCTGCCACATTTGCACCCAAGTATCTAAAACTATCCACTTCCTCCAGTCGCTCTCCCTTAATGCTCACTTCCAGACTACTGCCACTTTCACCCCTTGTACATCTCATCACCTTACTTTTACCCACATTTATCTTCAGCTTTCTTCTATCACACACTCTCCCAAACTCTGTCACCAACTTCCTCAATCCCTCCTCCGATCCTGCCACAAGCGCAGTGTCATCCGCAAACAACAGCTGGCTCACCTCCCACTTTTCTCCATTTTCTTTAACCATCTCCAATCCCTGACCCACTACCCTTGCATTTACCTCTTGCACTACCCCATCCATGTATAAGTTGAACAGCCAGGGCAACATAACGCATCCTTGACGAAGTCCCACCTTTACCTCGAACCACTCACTCTCTCCATTCCTAATCCTGACACAAGTTCTACTACTCTCATAAAAACTCTTGACAGCTCCTAGAAGCTTTCCTCCTATCCCGTATATCCGCAAAACCTCCCACAGTGCCTTTCTGTCTACCCTATCATAAGCCTTTTCCAGGTCCATAAAGGCCCAAAAAACATCCTTACCTTTTCCTATAGCTTTCTCACATATCTGTCTTACCACAAAGATCCGATCTACACAACCTCTACCCGTCCTAAATCCACACTGTTCCTCACCAATTACTCCCTCCTCTCCTAATCCTTTCAATCAAGATCCTCCCATGAGCCTTCCCAACTACACTTAACAAGCTAATCCCTCTGAAACTACCACATTCACACTTGTCCCCTTCTCCCTTGTAAAGTGGAACTATACAGGCACTCCTCCAGTCCTCCGGCACTCTACCCTCTCTCCAGCAAACATTAAATAACCTCACCAACCAGTCCACCATCACTGCACCTCCTTTTTTTAGACATTCTGCATGGCATTCATCCAGACCAGGTGCCTTACCTGCTCTCATCATCTTAATAACTGCCTTCACTTCATCCTTCCTTATTTCTCCTCCATTTTCCTCATTCATCACGGTCATTTTCTTAGCATTTCCCACTGCAGCTATCTTTCCCTCCCTATCCTCCTTCACATTTAGCAACTCCCTAAAATATTCTGCCCATCTTCCCCTTACTGCCTTCTCTTCCATTATCATCTCTCCATCTGCACCTTTTACCTTTTCTTCTCTACTTGATTCGCCTCCTCTTCCTCTCTTAATTTCTTTCCAAAACATCTTTTTATTACTTTCAAAATTTTCTGTCGTACTCTTACCCCGTTTCACATCTGCTCTCCTCTTTTCACATCTGCTCTCATCTATCAAACCTTGATGTCAGGATATTGCATGGCCTGGACAGAATTGCAAATTGGATTCTAAAAGAATGCAAAGAAGAACTAGTGGACAAAATACATAATAAGTTGCTTAAAGAAGGAAAAATACCAAAGGACTGGAAAAATGCTAACATTGTACCAATATATAAAGGAGGAAACAAGGAAGAACCAACTAACTATAGACCGGTCTCACTAACAAGCACAATAGCCAAAATTTGTGAGAAAATCATCAAGAATAGATGGGTAAAACATCTGGAAGAAAATAATATAATAAACCCAAGACAATTTGGGTTCAGACAAGGAAGATCATGTACCACAAACTTAATATGTTTTTACTCAAGATTAATAGACATAGTGCAAGGAAGGAATGGATGGGCTGATTGTGCCTTCCTGGACTTGCAAAAAGCTTTTGACAAAGTACCACACAAAAAATTATCAAAAGAATTGGAAAATATAGGAGGGATACAAGGGAACCTACTAAAATGGATGGAGGACTTCCTGATTGGTAGAAAGATGAGAGTAGTACTCAGAGAAAAATATTTAGGTTGGAAAGAGGTGATCAGTGGAGTTCTGCAAGGATTTGTACTAGCTCCAATAATGTTTGCTATTTATGTGAATGACAAGGATAATGATGTGCAATGTTACAGGAGCTTCTTTGCAGACAACGCTAAATTGTTAAGGAAAGTAAAAACTGAAACGGATTGCGAATCACTACAGGAAGACCTGAATAAGGTATGGAACTGGAGTCAGAAATGGGAAGTGGACTTCAATATTAACAAGTGTAGCATAATGTAATTTAGAAAAAGTAAAAATAGAATATCAAGGCAATATAAAATTGGAACTTAGGAGGTAAAGAAAGTGGGATCCGAAAAAGATTTGGGTGTAATTATCTCAAACAACTTGTCCTATGACAAACAAATAAACAAAATTGTCGATGAATCCTATAACTTGCTAAGATCAATAAAAGTGGCATTTACATATTTGGATGAAGAAATGATTAAAAAAATATTAGTCACATTAATAAGGCCTAGACTAGAATATCCAGCAACATTGTGGTCACCCAGTACCAAAAAGAATATAAAGAAAATCGAAAGAATTCAGAGAGCAGCCACAAAAATGGCACCTGCACTTGCAAACTTGTCATATGAGGAGAGACTGGCTAAACTGAAGTTACTGACTCTGGAGCAATGAAGAGAGGTGACCTACTGACCATCTATAGAATTATGAAGGGCACAGAAATACTCAATAGAGAGGACTTGTTAAACTGGGACAAGAGAAACACAAGAGGACATGGAAAGAAAACAAAAAAAACATAGTTATAGAAGAGATCTGAAGAAAAACAGTTTTCCACATACAGTGGTGGATACTTGGAACAAACTGGATAGAAAACTAGTATGTGCAAAACCCATTCATGAATTTAAGAGAAAACTAGACACTGCAAGATACAAAGGCGGGACACCACGAGGGTAGCTCCCCTTCCCGTAAAATACAACTAGGTAAATACAACTAGGTATATATTAGGTAAATACACAATTTTGTCTCATTTCTTTAGTTTTCTTACATCTGTTCATGTTAATAATTATTACAAATAAAACTATTAAAAGTGTCACATTGATTTCTATCTCCACCATAATGTATATTCCCACAGTAATATCACAAACAGTACCTCTTGGGTGTCCGCATAAGTAATTTGGCAAGATTCTTGAAATATTCAGGCACATTGACTACAACAGGTTCCTCATTTGTTATCTGTGGATAAGAGATATGTTGAGAAGTAGCAAGCATATAAAAAGAGGAATATCATTTTAGTGCTAATTACAAATTTTATCAAGTTTCATAGAATTGATGAAAAGTTTTTGAATAAGGCTTTACCCTGAAATATATATATATATATATATATATATATATATATATATATATATATATATATATATATATACATACATACATATATATATATATATATATATATATATGTACATACTGGTTCATGTGTCACATTGGAGGTCAATTTTACCAGGTCTGCATTTTGAGTATTCACAAGCGATATGATAGTAACAGATTACAAATGTAATTTAGGTTTAAATATATCTACACCAAATCTACACTATTAGTTCTGTTTTTTATAATTAGTTTAGTGTGAATAACTAAGTGCATGGATAATTTCATATATCAACTACTACTATACTCACCTTAATCTCTTCTGGCATGACTGTTCTTATGTACTCCATCCATGGGATTTGAGGAGCAAGTTTTTGTAATTCACTAATGCTCATCTTATTATATAATTTTGTGGCATTGCGGCGCTCTTCTTTAGGCAATGAATACTGAAAATGACAAAGACTATTTTACTAGCATGTAAATAAAAGTGATAATAAAAAGGCAAAGTAAGACTAGTATTTGTTGAGACAAATTACAATTATCTTAGGGTGCCTTTAGATGGAGCAATTTACAGCTAGTCTTGCTTTCAGCCATGTTACTGGATGCATATTCATGCAATCATGACTAGATTATCTTCATGTTGGCCAAAATGTTCCATTCATCTTTATAAACCAATATAACTGCTGTAGTAACATCAATCAGGGTTGCTCACAGCTAGTCAACTATGTGGGAGCCACTTCAGAAGTGGTTTTGTCCTTGAGAGTCACTATAAGTAAAATCAGCAATAATAGATTTTTTGTTGTTGTTGTTGTCGTTCCCTAGACTGTCTGTCCGAGCAGTCCCGTCTCCCCAAGGAAGGCCACAGCCGAAACTGGGTTTTCCCACAAATCCTTTATAGAGTGTATGTTGTGTTGTTTGGTCCTGGAGCTGCAACAGGTCCTGGAGCTGCAACGTCTACATCGTGGGACCACCCCCCAACCCCAAGAGGTCCTGGAGCTGCAACGTCTACGTCGTGGGACCACCCCCCAACCCCAAGAGTTGGGGGCCAATCAGCAGCAACCACCCCTGGCCATCAGCTCTACGCAGATGGCACCGATCCCCAAGCAATAATAGATACACTAGAGGGTCAGGAACATTCTAACAAAAACATGTGAAGAACAAGTAACACAATTAATGGTTACACAGAAAGAAATAAAGGACCAAATGAAGAACCTTGACATCAGAAAGTCATATGGGCCCAATGGAATAGCGAACTGGATATTGAAAGAATGTATAGATGAACTTACAGATAAAAAAAAACACAAGATAATTGACTTCTCACTCAAAGAAGGAAAAATACCACAAGATTGGAAAAATACAGATATTGTACCAATATACAAAGGAGGAGATAAAGAAAATCCAACAAACTATAGACTCCCTTACAAGCACAATTACAAAAATATGTGAAAGAGTTATTAAAAATAAATGGATTTAACACTTGGAGGGGAACAACATACTAAACCCCAAGCAATTTGGATTTAGAAGTGGAAGATCATGTACTACAAACTTAATATGCTTTTACTCAAGATTAATAGAAATAATACAAGAAAGAGATGGTTGGGCAGACTGTGCCTTCTTGGACTTACAAAAGACTTTTGACAAAGTACCACACAAAAAGCTACTAAGAAAAATTGAAACAATAGATGGAATACAAGGAAAATTATTGGAATGGATGAAAGATTTCTTGAACGGAAGAAAAATGAGGGTGGTACTGAGAGAAAAGAACTCAAATTGGGTAGATATGATAAGCAGAGTCTCCGAAGGTTGGCTCCAATAATGTTTGCTGTTTATATAAATGACATGGATGAAGGTGTGAAATGTTATATGAACTTCTTTGCAGATGATGCGAAACTATTGAAGAGAGTAAGTACAGAAGAAGATTGCAAATCTTTTCAAGAAGACCTGGACAAAGTTTGGAAATGGAGTAAAAAGAATGAAGTGAATTTCAACATTAAGAAATATAGTATAATGGAATTTGGAAAAATCAAAAATAGAATATCGGGTTAATATAAAATTGGTACAAAGGAAGTTACAAAAGTAAACTCAGAAAGGGACCTAGGAGTAATTAGCTCAAACGACATGACACCAGACAAATGTTAACAAAATAGTTGGAGAAAGTTATAACTTAATAAGATCAATGAAAGTGGCCTTTGACTACATGGATGAGGAAATGGTAAAGAAGATACTAGTTACACTGGAAAGACCAAAATTGGAATACGCAGTGTCTCTATGGTCACCTAGTACAAAAAAAAGAAAAGAAAAAATAGAAAGAATTCAAAGAGCAATGACAAAGATAGCACTAACACTGCAAATTGACATACGAACAAAGATTGGACAAACTAAATTTATCAACTCTAGAACAAAGAAGAGAAAAAGGTGATTTGATAACTATCTACAGAATTATGAAAGGGATGGAAATCCTTGATAGGGATGACCTACTAAAATGGGACAGAAGAAATACAAGAGGACACAAGAAGATACTTAAGAAAGGCTGTTACAGAAGAGATCTGAAAAAAAGCTTTCCACACAAAGTAATAGATACATGGAACAAACTGAAAGAGGAAACAGGGAGTGCTAAAACTATACATGATTTTAAGAAAGACCTGGATGTGGAAAGATACAACTGCGGGTCACTTCAAGCATAGCTCTCCTCCCGCAAAATACATCTAGGTAAACACAACTAAGTAAATACACACTTGTGCCAGTTGATTGGAAAAGGGCAAATGTGGTGCCAATTCACAAAGGTGGAAACAAGGAAACACCACTAAACTATAGGCCAGTATCACTAACCAGTACAGGAGTGAAATTATGTGAAAGGGTTGTGAAGGAGAGGGAGGGGTGGGTGGACTGCATGTACCTTGACCTAGAGATGGCATTTAATAAAGTTCCTCACAGTCAACTTATGTGGAAATTGTAGAATGTTGGAGGACTGAGAGACAAAATATTAGAATGGATTAATGACTTTTTGAAAGAAAGATACATGAGGACAGTAGTAAAGGACAAGATGTCAAGATGGAGAGCAGTAATGAATGTAGTACCACAAGGTTCTGTGCTTGCACTAATAATGCTTTTTATCTATGTTAATGACATGATGGAAGAAACAACAAGCTATGCCAACATGTTTGTAGGATGTAACACTTCACCCCATACCATACAACACATAATGGAAGACTGCATTATACACAATCATGCACGCAAACAACACAACATACACTCTATAAAGGATTTGTGGGAAAACCCAGTTTCGGCTGTGGCCTTCCTTGGGGAGACGGGACTGCTCGGACAGACAGTCTAGGGAACGACAACAACAACAACAACATGTTTGTAGACGATGCAAAAATCATGAAAATAGTGAAAAATGAGGAGGACAGCAGAATACTGCAAAAAGATCTATATAATATTTTTGCATGGAGCCAAGAATGGGAAATGAAGTACAATACCAAAAAATGCAAAGTACTGGAAATGGGTGACAGAAGCAAAAGGCTATCCTTAAATTATTCCTTGGGAAATGAACCCATTACTAAAGCAAAAGAACAGAAAGACTTGGAAATATTTATAAAAGACAACCTGTCATCTGACAGACATATCAGCAGGATTGTGGGAGAGTCATATGGATGAAGAGATTATGAAAAAACTCACTGAAACCCTGATACCTCCAAGATTGGGCAGCAACTAAACTGGTAACCTGGCATATAAACCATATGAGGAAAGACTAAAAGTATTGGGTCTACCAACTTTGAAAAACAGAAGAGGAAGAGGTGACATTATTACAGTGTTCAGGTCATTAAAGGGGATAGATTGCATTGACAGAAGAGATCTGATTAAAGATGGGAGGGCTTTAAGAGTTCATGTAAGTAAGTTAAGTAAGGATGTGAAGAAATACAGTTTTCCATATAGATGTATATGTGGAATAACTTAGAAGGCAATACAGATCAAGCTCAAACAATACACGAGTTCAAATCTAAATATGATAATTGGAAATCAAAGATGTAGATTAAGTTGGAACCATATATGAATTTGAGTCTGGGTATGTTAGAAAATGAGAGAATAGGAGACAGGCCCAATAAGCATTGCTCCATTCTCAATCACCAACTCCAAATGTTGAACAACCATGGTGATATGAAACAATGCTGTTGTGATGTAACTTCACCTTCACCTCAAACCATTCAATCTCACCATTCTCAACCATCATACATGCTCTATTACTCATATAAAAACTTTTGGACATTTTCAAGACTTCCCTCTTTTTCATATATTTGTAACATACTCTGCAATTTCATAGTCAAGAGATATTCTGGAGAAAACAAGAGCCTTTTAGCAGCAACTTCAAGTAATGTTCTTTGTTAAGGTGGTTCCACTGCCTCATTATGTCAGTCTCCCAAAATCAGTAGTTTAATGAAAAAAAGGGTATTATTCATCATCAACTAGTATGTGTAAAGGTAAAGTTTTGTGTCATCTTTTTGCCATATATATTACAAAATGATAGCTATCACAGGAATCCATCTTGATAATATTTTGTTGCATTGGTAATTCTACTCCTTACTGCCCCATCTGCCCTATGTACAGGGTGGGGCGCGGAAACTTCCCGATTTGGGGATTGAATGATAAAGTGTTTACACTTCACAATTCTTTATTCTACTTTTATGTCTGTCACACAACATGGGAGATTTACTTTTACACAGTTCTAAAAACAATATCTTTTAAATGTCCACCTCCATTGTCAATACACTGATTCAGACGATTTCGGAAGCTTTGGTCTACTCTCTCTAGCATGGTGAGCAGTATATTGGCTATTTGAGTGCGGATGGCATTCTGTAGGTCTTCCAGGGTCTGTGGATGGTCGTTATAAACCAGGGATTTGAGATAATCCCACAGGAAATAATCACAGGGGGCTAAATCAGGCGAGCGCACTGGCCAGTTTAAATCGCCTCTCAGGGAAATCAGCGCGCTCGCCTGATTTAGGCCCCTATGATTATTTCCTGTGGGGTTATCTCAAATCCATGGTTTATAACGACCGTCCATAGACCCTGGAAGACCTACAGAATGCCATCCGCACTCAAATAGCCAATATACTGCTCACCATGCTAGAGAGAGTAGACCAAAGCTTCCGAAATTGTCTGAATCAGTGTATTGACAATGGAGGTGGACATTTAAAAGATATTGTTTTTAGAACTGTGTAAAAGTAAATCTCCCATGTTGTGTGACAGACATAAAAGTAGAATAAAGAATTGTGAAGTGTAAACACTTTATAATTCAATCCCCAAATCGGGAAGTTTCCGCACCCCACACTGTATAAGATTTTCTTTAAAAATCTGGACACAGCTTACCAGCACATGTAAGCTGGAATAAGTAGGGTAGAAGAACTACCCCTTATGAAAGGCCCTTTATGAAATAATAAATAGTTCTAGTGTTAACAAAACCTCAGATACAAGTAACTAAGAAAAATATATTACAAGTATCTTAACATACAGAAATATAATTATGTGATAAGAAAATATAACAAGTCACAAAAATCACAAAGTCCTCACATTGGCAAGTTTTATCTCAAATTCAAGTGAATCTCTGAGCTCCTTTTCAGCACGGGCCTTGTCAGCTCCCAGAAGTGTAGCGACGCCAACCTGGTATGCATAGTATGCCTGCACATCACTGTCATTGAAGCCTTTCAGGAGGTATTTTCGTGATGGCATACCAAGGGGTGGCTGATCAACCTAGAGGAAAAGAAAAATACTCAGATTTACCAAGAGCTTCTTAGATGTGATCAATATGTTGGGAGAGACCAACAATAGGTACCTGTTTATGGTGGTCCCACAAGATTGACATTGGAAAGAATCTTTTCCCCACTGCCGATCTTGAAGACCCATCAGCATCCCAACCTCCATCTAGAAATGTAGCCCCAGAGGGATGACATTTGATCTTCAGGGCAAGCTCAAGATCTCTATATCAACTATGATCTATTTCCCCCCCCCCCACAACATCTTCATATAAAGATAGCTGACAACAAATAACAGACCCACACTAACTCTGAATAGAAAATCCAAAGTTTTTCATAGAAAAAATTATGAGAGGGCCTAGGGATTGTTGCTGACTACTGTGGGGCTACAGGTTTCCAGTTAATAAAGCTCAATGCAACAGTTACTCTAATTATAGATATTTTGGGATAATACTAATGATAAGTGCCTGCTTGTGGTGGTCCTACAAGGTGGACAGCAGAGCTGCCTATCTTCAAAAACCCATCAACACCCATACCTCCATCATAGGCCATGGGGCAAAATCAGTATCTTGTCAATTCATGGTGACTCAAAGGGCAACTTAATTTCTTTTTTATTTCAGAGAAAATGTCATTTTCAAGTAAATTTCAAAAACTTCCCACTTCAAAAGTTGCTCCAAAGTTTTTTATTAGCCCTTTTTAATCATACCATTAAGGCTTACTTTAGCTTGTGGATAATAGGCGGCAACACTGTACTTTCTTAGTTTCCATTTTAAGCAATAGGGGGCTCGTGATACATTAGACAATCAGATTGCTAGGATTTCCAAGATGGCAGCCCCAATTGATTGCTGCATTCACATTGTCTCTGAAGAAAAAAGTGCTGTTTTACCTATTTCTGGAACTGTTTGACAAAAATTAAGGAGTGTACTAAGAAATGGAAACATCTAGATGTTATGCAACATATCCAGCACTCTGTATGGGAAGCTATTCTTTTTCCTATTTCTTCTATAGTTGTCCTTTTTGAGTTTCTTTTCATGACCTCTTGTTTTTCCATTGTCATTTTTTAGTAAATCTTTTCTGTCAAGGATTTCCATTCCTTTCATGATTCTATATATAGTCAGTAGATCACCTCTTTCTCTTCTTTGCTCAAGTGTTGGTAATTCTAGTTTCGATAATCTTTGTTTGTATGTTAATTTGGAAAGAGCTGGTGCCAACTTTGTTGTTGCTCTCTGTATTCTTTCTAGTTTCCTTATATTCTTTTTAGTACTGGGTGTCCATAGTGTCGCTGCATATTCCAGTTTTGGTCTAATCAATGTGACTAATATTCTTTTTATCATTTCTTCATCCAAGTATTCAAATGCCACTTTCATTGAATTTAGTAGGTTGTATGTTTCACCTACTATTTTGTTTATATGTCTGTCCGGTGTCATGTCATTGCTGATTATCACTCCAAGGTCCCTTTCCGAGTGCACTTTTTTTATTTCACTTTCACCAATTTTGTCATTTTTTAAAATTCTGTTTTTGCTTTTACCAAACTCCCTTATGCTACACTTCTTTATATTAAAGTTCACCTACCACTTTTGAGTCCATTTCCAGATTGTGTCCAGGTCTGACTGTAATGAGTCACAGTCCTCATTTGTTGATACTTTCTTTAATATTTTTGCATCATCTGCGAAGAAGTTCATATAACATTCAACTCCTTCGTCCATGTCGTCTCCGTACTGTATATGGCAAACATGATTGGAGCTAGTACTGACCCTTGTGAAACACCACTTATCATTTCTTCCCATTTTGAATATTTGTCTCTAATTACTACCCTCATTTTTCTCCTAGTCAGGAAGTCTTCCATCCATTTTGATTAATTACCTGCAATGCCATCTATTGATTCTAATTATCCTATTAATTTTTTAAGTGGTACTTTGTCAAATGGCTTTTGTAGATCTAGATAGGCACAGTCTGCCCATCCATCTCTCTCATCTATTATATCAATTATTCTTGAATAGAAGCAGATTAGATTTGTTGTACATGATCTTCCTTGTCTAAATCCAAATTGGCTTGGGTTTAGTATAGATTTTTCTTCCAGATGTTTAACCCACCTACTTTTGATAACTTTTTCACATATTTCAGCTACTGTGCTTTTAGGGAGACCAGTCTGTAGTTAGTTGGATCTCCCTTACTTCCTCCTTTATATATTGGTACAATGTTTGCCTTTTTCCAGTCTTGTGGTACTTTTCCTTTTTTGAGCAAGCATATGATTATAGTGTGTATTTTATCTGTTAGTTCCTCCATGCATTCCTTCAGTATCCAATTTGCAATTCTATCTGGACCATGTGATTTTCTAACATCTAGGTTTTTTATTTGGTCACTGATTTCCTTTTTTGTTACAGTTATTTCCTTTATTTGGGGGGAATTCTGTTTCTCTATTTCTTCACAGTTAGGCGAGTTCTCAACTGTGAAAACCGATTTGAAGTGGTTACTCATAACTTCTGCCCTTTCTTGTTCTTTTGTGTATTCATGACTTCCTTGGCGTAGTTTTTCTATTTCTTGTTTGTTTTTCAGTTTACCATTCACATATCTGTAAAATAGCTGCGGCTGAACCTTAGATTTTTCTATAATTTCCTTTTCATAGTTTCTCTTTCCCTCCCTGCATATTTTTACATACGGTAATAATTTCTTAGTTTATGATGTGTGTGTCCAGGAAAGAAAAGGAGCCACTATCTTCATTTTGAAGGCCACCAACCTTGCCCAAACACTGGATTGCATTATTATTATTATTTTTTTTTTTTCCAGTGCTAATTGTATAATGAGTTTGGGTAGAAATGTTTGTAGTTCTGTGTATATATATATATATATATATATATATATATATATATATTTGAGAGACAGAGAGGATCATGAGAGAAACAGAGGGAGTAATTGGTGAGGAGCGGTGTAGGATTTGTACATGGATCAAATTGTTGTTTTAAGGCAGATTTGTTAGAAAGCTTTGGTAAAAGGTAAGGATGTTTTAGGGACCTTTGTGGATTTAGATATGGCTTATGATAGGGTAGACAGGAAGGCACTATGAGAGGTAGTGCAAATATATGGGGTTGGGGGAAAGCTGTTAATGGCAGTCAAGAGTTTTGACAAAAGTGTGATTTACCTATTTACCTAGTTGCATTATACAGGATGGGAGCTATGCTCGTGGTGACCCGTCTTTGTATCTTGTAGCACCAAGTTTTTTCTTAAAATCTTGAATAGTATTTGCACACACTGTTTCTTTATCTAAGTTATTCCAGATATCACTCTGTGTGGGAAGCTATTCTTTTTCCTCTCTCTACTATAGTTATCCTTTTTGAGTTTCTTTTCATGACCTCTTGTTTTTCCATTGTCACTTTTTAGTCAATCATTCCTATCAAGGATTTCCATACCTTTCATGATTCTATATATAGTCACCTCTTTCTCTTCTCTGCTCCAGTGTTGGTAGTTCCAATTTCGGTAATCTTTGTTCGTATGTTAATTTGGAAAGAGCTGGTGCCAATTTTGTCGCTGTTCTCTGTATTCTTTCTAGTTTCTTTATATTCTTTTCAGTACTGGGTGTCCATAGCATCGCTGCGTATTCCAGTTTTGGTCTAATCAATGTAACTAATATTTTTTTAATCATTTCTTCATCCAAATAATCAAAGGCCACTTTCATTGACCTTGATAGATTGAATGTTTCTCCAACTATTTTGTTTATATGTTTATCCAGTGTCATGTCTTTGCTGATTATTACTTCAAGGTCCCTTTCTGAGTGCACTTTCTTGATTTCTTCTTCACCAATTTCATAATTTTTTGAAATTGTTTTTACTTTTTCCAAACTCCATTATAGACTTCTTGATATTTTAGTTCACTTCCCACTTTTGTGTCCATTTCCAGATTTTGTCCAGGTCTGATTGTAATGAATCACAGTCCTCTTCTGTTCTTACTTCAATATTTTTGCATCATCTGTAAAGAAATTCATATAACATTCAACTCCTTCATCCATGTCATTTATGTATATAGCAAACATAATTGGAGCCAGCACCGACCCTTGTGGAACACCACTTATCATTTCTTCCCATTTCGAGTATTTGTCTCTAATTACTACCCTCATTTTTCTACCAGTCAGGAAGTTTTCCATCCATTCTAATAGTTTAGTTGGATTTTCTTTGTTTCCTCCTTTATATATTGGTACAATGTTTGCATTTTTCCAGTCTTGTGATACCTTTCCCAAGCATTTGATTATAGTTTGTATTTTATCTGTTAATTCTTCTATGCATTCTTTCAGTATCCAATTTGCAATTCCATCCGGACCATGCAATTTTCTGACATCAAGGTTTTTTATTTGGTCACTAATGTTTTTCTTTGTTACAGTTATTTCCTTCATTGGGGGGATTTCTGTCTCTCCATTCCCTCATAGTTAGGTGTGTTCTCAATTGTGAATACTGATTTGAAGTGGCTGATCATAACTTCTGCCATTTCTTGTTCTTCTGTATATTCATGATTTCCTTGGCATAGCTTTTCTATTTCTTGCTTATTTTTTTTATTTTACTGTTCACATATCTGTAAAATAGTTTTGGTTGTTCCTTACATTTTACTATTATTTCCTTTTCATAATTTCTCTTTTCTTCTCTGCATATTTTTACATAATCATTTTTTAGTTTAATGTATGTTTGCCATTTGCTCAATATTTTGTCATTTTTCCATTTTTCCCATGCTTTGTCTCTTTTATCCTTAGCTTAACTACATTTTTTGTTGTACCAGTTCTTTATGTATGTTCTTTCTTGCTTTTGTTGTGGTATGTATTTGATCACACCCTCATTATAAATTTCTTTTAGTATATTCCATTTCTCTTCCATCCTTGTTTCTTCATTTAGGAATTTTTCCCAGTTTGCATTACAAAAGAATTTTTTAAGTTTCTTAAAATTCATTTTGTTGTACATTGGTCTTCCTATTCTATGTTTCTCCTTTCTTTTTATGTCTTTTTGCTTTTTTAGTTTGAATTCTATTAGTACATGGTCACTCTTTCCTATTGGTATTTTGTAATCTATTCTGTCTACAATTTCAGGTTCTGACGTAAGTATTAAATCCAGTTTCGAAGGTTCCTCATTGTTTCTGTATCTGGTATTTTCCTTTATCCACTGAGTCACTGTGTATTCAATGGTCCTATCAAGTTGTATGCTGCCCCATATATCCTCTCCATCCCTCACTGTCATTTCTTCCCAACAGATTTCTTTTGAGTTAAAATCACCCATAATTATTGTATTTCCTCTTTCAGTATATCAGTTAGTTCATGTTTAGTATCTTCCAACAATTTGGAATGATCATGTTCTGTACAGGACTGTGTTTTAGAGGGCACATACACTACTACAAATTTTATGCTTTTCATGTGGTTGTTTTCTACTTTTATCATAATTGATTCTACACTTTTTCCTTCTGTTATTTTTGTCACATTTAAGTCTTTCTTTGTCAGAAATAGTACTCCCACTCCTTGTTTTTTCTTTCTATTCTTCATCCAGCAGTTGTATAGTCCTTGTCCCACAGTGTTAGGTGGTAGATTAGCTTTTAGTTTGGTTTCTACTATTCCCATTATGTCCTGTTTTTCTGATGCCTGGTAATCACTTAATTCATTGTCCCAAGATCATTCCGTCTATGCTGGTATAGGCTAGTTTTAATTTTTTTCTTTCTCATCTTTTTCTGTCTGCTTTGTTTCATTTTTCATGATACACCATTTTCTCAGCCTCAGGTCCACCACTTAAAAAAAAAAAAAAAAAAAAAAAAAAAAAAATCTTTTCAGCCTTGGTTCTTTTTAATTTTTTTCCTTCACTTCATTTCTAAGCTCCTTTTCTTTTTCTTCATCACTCATTTCTTTCTTTATCCATACATTCTTGTGATTTTCACTGTCAGTTTTGCTGTTCTGGAGAGTACTTCCTCTGCTATCATTTGTGACCTAAGTTTTACTTTTAGTGGCCTATATTGCTTTTCTTTTGAGTATCTACCTATTCTATATGTTTCCTCGATTTCTTTATCCAAGGTTTGATCCTCTTCTTGAATCTCCTTCAGAATCTCTTTAGCAATTTCCTTTTCCTCTTTCTGATACCTAGGAACATTATGCTTTTCATTAATACCGTAGATCACAATGCATCTTTTTTTGTCCATTGTATCCCTAACCCAATTTCCTTTTTCTTTAATCACTTGGATTACCATTTCCTTTGCATTCTCCTTAACTTGTTCCACTATTTCCTTAAAAGATAATTTTTTACTTTCCTGTTCCACTTTCCACTGTTTCTTTATTTCTTGGAAATCATTTTCTTTAATCTTTTCTTACCCTTTCTCAGTCACTGCCTGTATTTGATCCTTCATCTCTTTCTTTAATGCCTCATTTCTATTCATATGTTCATTTTTCAATCTTATATTTTCTCCCTTTATCCTGTTCAGTTCCATTTTCAATTCATCTATTTCCCTACTGATATTGTTTTCTTCATTGGCCTTTCTTAATATGGCAACTTCTTTATATGTACTTTTGCATTCACTTTTCAGTTCAATTATTTCATCTAACAACTCATTTATTTCTCTATTTCTTATAATGGGTTCTCTATCTGTGTCTATTCCTCTATACATATTGCTATTGTCTCTACTGAACCCCGAGAAGACATTTCTTTCAAACCTTTGGTATGTCTTTGGGGTCTCGTTCAGACACTTTTTCTAATTTTAACTACATCAAATGGGGACTCAGTGGTACTGTCCAGACATCTCTTTGCAGTTTCCTTTTCTCTAAATCATTCATTTATTTCATCCATTGTTGGCACTGATCTTGCAAAAAGAATAGCTGAATGAAGATACAAAGACTACATTTTTGGTCACATTAACTACGATACTCCCTTCCTGTTTGTAAACAACCAGGCAGCACTTTTGGTTCCAAAATCGTTCCAAAATCGTTCATTGTCAACTTGCTAAACAACAGTTCGGAGTGTATTTTGGGACATCCTTGGAAATGCAGAGTGTTTTGAACTAAAGGTGGAGCTGTGTCAGGGATGTGTCATATCAACACGGCTGTTCAATGTGTACTGTACATGGATGGGGTGGTACAGGGGATTAGAGATAGAGATATTGGGGAGAAGTGGTGGATGAGCCAGTTGTTGTTTGTGGATGACACTGTGCTTGTGGTAGGGTCAAAGGGGGGTTTTAAAGCAGTTAGTGATGGAGTGTGAGAGGGTATGTAATAGGAGAAAGTTGAAGGTAAATGTGGGTAAAAGTAAGGTAATGAAATTTACCAGGGGAGAGGATGGCAGTGAGTTGGAAGTAAGTCTTAGAGAGCAGCTGGAGGAAATGGACAGTTTTAAGTATTTGGAGTCACATATGGCAGGAAATGTAGTAATAGAGATGGTGGTGGTAAATTATAGATTGAGAGGAGCAATCAAATGCCTTTGGGGATTAAAAAGTGTCATGAGAAATAGGCATTTGGGAATGAATGCAAAGAGAATATAATCTGAAGGGGTGACTGTGCCTACAACACTGTATGGGACAGACTTGGAATTCATGAGAAGCAGAAAGGAGAAATTTAAAAATGTTTGAGATGAAATGTCTGAGAAGTATGGCTGGGGTTATAAGGCTGGATAGAGTGAGAAATGAGGTGAGGAGGAGAGCAGGGGTTAAAGGGAGATAGCAGATAGGGCTGATAATATATTATTGGGGTGATCTGGATACATGGAAAGAATGAGTGAAGAAAGATTAGCAAAAGAGGTGTGGATAGGATGAAAAGGGCTTTGAACAAGAGGGGAATGTCTGTTAAGAGGGGAAGGGAGAGGGTAGGGATAGAGGTAAGTAGAGTATGGTTGTGTATGGATATTTTGAAGCAGCCTGAAGGGATTTCTCCCCATTTTCTCTATTTCTTGCATGAAGGGACAGGGAGGTGGGGTCTATATAAGTGAAGCGGCTCTGCCATGGATGTGCTGTGTCTTGTTCCATTCCTTCTGATCTGGGCAGTGGGCAGGAGACAGGGATGATCCTTCATCCACAGGGAGGTGGGAGGGAATTAAGGGTAGTAGATAGGAGTGGAATGGGTAGGAGTGGGTGCATGCCATTGACTTGGCTACCTAGTTTATAATGGGGAAGAAGCCCTTGTATATGGGTGGCAGTGGACAAGATGCAGGGTTGATCTGTCATCCAGGAGGTGCCAAGATAAGAGAGAGGGAAGTGGGTGGAGGGGAGTGGAGTGTGACAGGAATGGAGTGGGTGGGAGTGGTTTATATGCCTTTGTTTTTTGGCTACCTCCTTTGTAAGGAAAAAAAAAAAAGCCTTTGGTATATGTATTTATGTATATGCTTGTCTTTTTTTCAAATATTTCTTCTTGTGGGTTTCTGTGTGTATATGACTCAGGTCCCATCTGTTTGTGTATTCATCTTCATCAATGAGGAATATATGCCAGGAAACACATCACTTCACTCAACACCAATGGTGTTCCCAATGGTCTCTCTGAGAAGGCCCTGTGCAGTCACTTTTCTTATTCCATATTGGTTAAATTGTTTAATTCATTGAGGGTTGTCTCTTGTGGAGACAACCCAGTGAACAGGATCAACATTAGGGAAGCAGGCCACATGCCCATACAGGTGTTGTATTTTGTTGCCAACAATTCACAACACTTCTATTCTAATAGCTAATATTGCACCTTTCCTAGACCCACACTGTTCTTCACCAATTACTCCCTCTGTTCCTCTCCTAATACTCTCCATTAAAACCCTCCCATAAGCTTTCCCAACTACACTAACAAAACTGATCCCTCTGAAACTACTACATTCACATCTATCTCTTTTTTGTTTGTCAAGCAAAACTATACAGGTACTCCTCCAATCCTCCAGCACTCTACCCCTCCTTTAGACACACATTAAACAACCTCATTAGCAAGTCCACAATTACTGCACCTCCCTTCCTCAGACACTCCACATAACACCCATCTAACCAAGGTGTCTTACCTGCTCTCATAATTTCAATAACTACTTGCACTTCATCTTTTCTTATTTCTCCTCCATTTTCCTCACCCATCACTGTCATATTCTTAGTACCATCCACTGTTACCACCACTCCCTCCCTCTCCTCCTCCACATCTAGCAGCTCCCTGAAATAATCTGCTCATCTTCCCCTTACTGCCTCTTCTTCCACTATCATTTCTCCATCTGCACCTTTTATCTTTTTTTCTCTACTTCACTCACCTCCTTTTTACCTTTTAACTTCCTTCCAAAACATCTTTTTATTACTTTCAAAAAATTCTGTCATACTTCTACCACATTTTACATCTGCTCTTTTTTTTTGCCTCCTTTATTTTATGTCTTGTTTCTCTTCTTTTTCTTTGTACCTCTCATATGTTTCTCTCATCCTACTTTGCAACCAGTCCATGAATGCTCACTTCTCTTAAATGACCTTCTTCATTTAATCATCCCACCACACACTACCTTTCCTTCCATTCCCTTCCATCCTTGTTCCACACACTATCTTTGAATACCTTGTCAGTCCCTCCTCGAAACACCCCCATTCCTCCTCCACTCCTACCTCTACTCTATCCTTTACCACATCCCACTCTCTCAGTTTCTCCTTGTATTCATGCTCCTTTGCCTTCTCGTTTAAACAGCTTACTCTAAGCACCTTACCTTTTGTCCTTTTCTTCTTTCTCCATCTATCCTCCACTCTCAACTTACCTTCCACCGAAAAATTATCTGATATTCCCCCACTCTCTTCTCTTAGATCATGGGCATCCAAAATTCTTCCTACTCTTCTCCTGGATAGCACTATATAGTTCATTAAAAGCCTTATCAACCACCCTTCCATCCATCACCCTTTCCCATGTGTATCTATGCTTAACTTTTTTCCTAAATACTGTGTTAGTTATTATTAACTCTTTCTAAACACATCACCATCAACTCCACTAACAATTTATATCTGGCACTCCATAGTTCCCACTCTGTCTACTGGTTCATCCTCTACTCTAGCACTGAGATCTCCTAATACCACTACATTAACATTTCTCCCAAAACTTTCTATGCATTTATTCAAATCTATAAAAAAAAAAAAAAGCTTTCCTTTCCTCTACATTCTTTTCATTACTAGGCCCATGTGCACTTACAAAGATTGATATCTCCCACCCCAGTTTCACCTTCATCAACATTAACCTTGAAGAAATCTTCCACTCCACCACACACTTACCTATCTCTTCACTTACTAATATAGTGACCCCTTTCCTCCCTCATCCTCTCCTCACTCCCAACAACCCACTACACTCCCAAACTCAAACTAACCCCTCCTTTTCAAGTTAGTTACAATAAGTGCCAACACATACATCTTCCTTCTCACAAACATACTGCCTATCTCTTCCCTTTTACTCTCATCTGTACCACACCCATACACATTAGAAGTCCCAAACCTTAGGGTTCTGGTTGGAAAACTCCTCTCAGACCCTCTTATACCTTGACTTCTTACAGGAATTTACCCTTTAGGGCTACAGAGAGCAGAATGCCTAGTCCCATCCTCTATCCCGTTTTAGTCGCCTTTCACAACCCAAGTGAGAAAACTTGGTGGCAGTATTCTTTCATCCGCTACCACAGGGATAGGCAAAAAATAGAAATATATATTCAGAGAAGTGGTACAGGACAGTATTAAGAGTGGGAGACAGCATAAAGGAGGGACAGTCACAGTACAATATAGCAGCAGCATTTCTCTATGAGTAAATATTTCCTCTAATACAGACAAAATTATGTGTGGCTCTGGTCCATAGGGGCACCCCATATAGACCCTAAAGTATCAGTTGCATGCTACTGAGCAGATTTTTACTATACAATAACATATAATAAATACCCCAGACAGGGTATTGAATGATAAATTCACTAATTAAAATTAAATTAAGTTAAAATTAAATCAAAATTAGATTACAATTAAGAAAAAAAAATTAAATTTAAACTAAAATCAAATAAAAATTAAAACTTAATTAAAATAAAATTTAGATTAAATCAAAATTAAGTAGAATACAGAAATGTACAAAATAAAATTTTTATTGTACTGCAGTGTATATGTTATTTTTATGTTCAAATTCAAAGAAAAATTTGCTTTGAAACTTGAACTTTTAGGACTTGAAAACCCTCCTGGAACAAATTAAGTTTGAGTTCTGAGGTATCACTAATTAGTTCCAATCTTTCAAGTTAAATGTAAGATCAAAAGGGATTCAAGTCATTATGCAGTTCTATGCTTCTACTATATCTACACTGTAGCCCAAATGATCAACCAATATAAAATCTATTTGTTCTTACATCTATAATCCTCCAAGTAGAGTTTTTAATGTTAACTGTGACAGAGAAGTCAAAGAGGTAATCAATGGAGTAGCCCAGTTTGCGGTTAATGTAGATATTCTTGTTCCACTCAAAAGCAGAGGGGTCCCATGAGCTGCCCTCAACAACAGGCCAGCCCCCCATTTCCTTCAGCACTTCCTTTAATGGCTCCACACCTTTCTTAGCGATCCGATCTGCCAGGAAAAGTACAAGTGGATGAGAAACATGGACCTTGTTGGAATCCATGTAATAGCCTGGATTAGAGCACCACAATTGTTTTGCGTAAATTACAACTCTAATGATATAAACACAAGATAATTAAGCTACTGTTAAACTTATTTTTCATCTACATTATATATGGTTGTCACTAAATGGGTGACATTTGTTTCTGTCAAACTGTTGATAACTTACTACTATATTATCAATGAAATTGTTACACCCTTTCACATAAATTTGGAGATTATCAGAAAATTAAGTTTTCAGATATAATTTTATGATGTGCACTTATATGCAAAAAGAGAACATGAGAAATTATAGAAAAATATATTTAACAAACTGAGAAACATAAAGCAACAATTCTTTAAGAACAATCCTTGACTAAGGGAGGCATCCCTCAGATGATTATGATCACCTACCAGAAGCCTTGATATAACATGCAATATATATACATATAAAAGTTAACCAAGACGGGTTTTCCCAGCAGAATGACATGACAAAATCACACCCTAAACAAAAATATACAGAATGCATTGATTATTAAAAAAGTTAAATAAAAATATATGTGAATTTTCACTCTACATCATCAGGAGGAAAGCCTAGAGCTCTAGCAGAGGGTACAGAAAATTTTGTTTTATACACTTACTTCCCTAACTATACACCAGGGCTGTGAAAACTTAATACTTAGTGGAAAGTTTGCAAGTCAATTCATACATACTTACCAGTGTCCATGCATGACTTGTATAAATTCTTCACCATTTTTGTAGCAGGTGAGTCACTTTTTGTGATATTGGACTCAATAACCACACGAAGTTTTTCCCGAAGCCTGTCATTAATCTGGCTGAATTGACTTATGCTTGACTTCTCCTCTGGTATAGGAGTATTTTGTAGGAAGCCTCCACAGGAGAATTGGAAAAAGTCATCACAGGGATGCACACTCTCATCCATGGACTTGATAACTGCAGCAGCTAGAGGAGATAGATAAGAATATTTTTTGTTTCCACAAGTGATTAAAATAAATACACATGGAAGAAATGTTCAAAGGAGTATTGTAAAAATTAAAGCAGCCCCTACTGAACAAAAATTATGGGATGAAAACCATGAGAAGGAAAGAAAAGGAAGTAATTTTATATAGAAGAAAGCAATGGGAAGTGAGAAACAAATGATGCTGGGGTAGTGAAAAGAAGTGTAAGGGAAGCAAAGGAAGAAGAAGAAAATTGAAAGAAATTAGGAGCAAAAATTTAAGAAAGGGAGAGGATGCTGTGTTTGTTGCCAACAATTCACTAAAACTTCTAGGCTTATGAGCAATATTGCACCAATGTTGAGAGATATTTTGGGTTCATAGTGCTGGTTTAGCAAGTAACATATGGATATATATGGGGTGGGGGGCATAATATCTCTAAGGTATGAGAATGTTGAGACTAATGATGGGTACATGTGGTGGTCATGCTGGGTGGACAAATTAGTGAATCATCTCCCTGTTCCCTATTTTCAATATATATCAACACCCTCATTTCTATCTGGAAGTACAGGCCCAACGGGCTGACACAATCTCCAGAATGTGCCAAAGTTTTATCAACTTGTACTGTATTTACTCCACCTTTTCACATCTGGAGAGTTGAAAACTGGCAGCTATTCCCTTTCTCCCACTACTTCTAGTCAGTGACACGAAAACAGGCCCATTGTAGTCATTTTCCAGGCATCTCCCATTGCCATAATCAAACCTTCCCTTTCTTCCCTTATATTCAACAAAGGCTTGCAATAATCTACCTATCTTACCTTTACTGCATTCACTTCCATTAGCATCCATTTGTCTGCACCCTTCAGCTTTTCCTCTCTACCTGAGACACACCCTCTCTCTTTTCACTTTTTTCCAAAATATTTTTTCTTTCCAATTTTTTTTTCTATCAAACACCTATCCAACCATCTACTCTTCTCTTTGCTTACTTCCATCTTTCTTCTCACAAATATACTACCAATCTTTTCCTTTTTATTTTCATCTGCATCACATCCATGCACATTCAATGACCAAATTACTAAAGTGTTCTTGTTGGAGTTCTCTAAGATCCTCTTATACCTGGGCTTCATAAAAGAAAAATACAGAATGGGGAATTGCTAGTCCTTTCACTCTATCCCATTTAGTCACTTTCTATGGCACAAACCTGGCTCAGAAAGCAGAGATTGCTAAACTAAAAAGGGAAAATAAAAAATTGCAAAGTGAGAGACAAAATCTTTTCAATACCATAAAAGAGCAAGAGGTCATGCAGCAACAGAGAAGAGAAACTGATAGCCTAGAAGGAATACAGCGAGTCCTCCTTATACAGTTATTCTTTATCCAGTAAATTCACAGTTATGGTATTTGATCATTATTACACTCGATTCTATTTACGGTAAGAAAAATTCACAGATATGGTATCCGTTAGATATTTTGAAGAGGAAAGAGCAGGGAGAAGGTATGTCTGCCATATCCTATTATTACATGTTATAATGGGTTCGGTAAACGGTAATTTCAATTTGCGGTAAGGTTTTCAGGAATGTATATGTACCGTACGAGGACTTACTGTTTTGAAGGCAATGAAAAAATATCATCTCTTGTCAGAGATGTAGTTAACAAGACTAAATGTGTCATACACTTTGGCTGGTGAGAAGACCATGTCACCTCATGGAAGTTATGCCAGGAACAGGATATGCAAAGGGTTACAGAAATTACCTCTATGATTCTGGAGTACTCAGATCTAACAGATCAGATTGATAACATATGTTTTTGGTCAATACGAGAAGAATGGTGCACATCTAATCAAAATAAAATATAAGTCACAAGAGAGAGCAACTGAAACAACAAGTTTTGGAAGTTAGCATGAGAAGAAAAGTTAAAAAATATTTTGATTAGGAAAGATACAAATGAAGAGGAATGTACAAAAGACATGGAAGCTCTTAAAGGAAGCCAAAGTCAAAATTGTATGAGGATGAGGGAAGAAAAACAGCAGTTTTATTTGAGACTTATCCATCAGAATGTGAGGAAGTGGTTAAAAAAAAGTATTGTAAGGAACCACTACAAAGAAACTTAAAGTAGCCTATGCTAATGTAGATATTTTCCTATAAACCAGGTTGTAGATGCATGACTACTTGAGGATAAATGAGCCTGAGATTTTGTGTTTAGTGGAGACCAAACTTCCAAAAATATCAATCTACAGTTGGTGGACAATAGATACACCTGGAGATGAGACACAGTAATGGCTGTTGTGAGAAGTGACATAAAGTGGAAGAAGCAAATCTGAGTGAGGGTAAGGCTGAAGGAATCCACCTGAAAATTAGAACTAAAGGACAGAATAATTGAGTCTTTATGGTGGCATATGTATCCCCCTCCCTTCTCCCCCAACACAAGAGCTTGGAATGAAGGTGAATATCAGGAAATGTTGTTGAACACAACTTTTCTCCTAAAGAAAACTATTGAACAAAGTATCAATTTAGTCCTTATTAGAGATTTTCATTCCAGTGAGGTCAATTGGGAGGAATGGGAAGCAAGTGGCAAAGCAGATTCCTGGGGAGATACCCCATTAAATATATCAATGGAGAACACAATGACACATTGGGTAATAGAACTGACTCAGATAAGAGGAGATGACAATCCTACAAGATTAGACCTGCTATTAAACAAAGAGCTAGACATCATCAGCTGCATGAATTACCTTTTCCCCAAAGGTAAAACCAACCGTGCAACAAGCGAATTTCATTTGAAAGGATGAGAAAATTGTCAGAGAATGAATCAGGTAGGCAAGGAAGACTCAATTTTGGGAAGGTAGATCACTAAAGCTTGAGGAAATTCTTTGAAGAAGCAGACTGGAACATAGCATGGGAAAAACAGAAGAAGAGAAGAAGCAATAAAACAAAAGAAGCTTACAAACAAGCTAGAAACAACTATAAGAATCCAGTGAGGAAAAAAAAGTAATTTTGAAAGAGATGTTGCAGAAAAATAAAACTGTTTTGCAGGATTATCAATGGTAAATTGAGACATATGGAAAGAATGAGTGAAGAAAAACTAGCAAAAGAGGTGTGGAAGGCAGAGGTGGAAGGAGTGAACATAAGGGGATGACCAAGGATGAGATGGATGGATGGATGGGGTAAAAGAGGCATTGGGAAAGAGGGGGAATGTTTGTTGAGGAAGGACAGGAGAAGACAGAAGATATGGATGAATGGAGAATGGTTGTGTATGGATGATGCTGTGATGCATAGAAAGGAGGGGGTGGTAGATGGGGGGTGAGGGAGTATGTGTAAGTATGTGGGGGTGGAATGGGTGGAAGTGGATTTTATGCCTTTCTTTTTTGGCTACTTCCCTTGTAAGGGGGAAAAAGCCTTTGGTATATGTATGTATGTAAACTGAGAAACAGGGAAAATCAAGCCAATAGTGGGTGGCGAGGTCTTTGAGGAGGCCTCAGCTTAAGCAGAAATAATGAAAGTTTCCAATTTGTATTTACACATGATTACAAATGATTACAAAGGAAGAGCATAGTGACAGGAGACATTTTAGTCAATAACTAGGTCAGATGCAAAAATAATAATAATAATAATAATAATAATAATAATTGAATAAATAAATAAATTAGATAAATGAATAAAGAATAACAATAAATAATAAACACATTAATAATAATAGTTTGTAATAAAAAATTTAGATAATAATAAATAAGTAATGTCACAACTTTGCATTGTGACACACTGCCTAATCCCGTCTTCTTTCGTCTCTTTTCAGCCCTTTCAGTTCATTTCCTTCGCTCTATGGAATCGCTGACACTGCGTGATTCCCATTTTTTTCGTCTCTTTTCAGCCCTTTTGGCTATTACCTCCCTTTGTTCTATGGAACTGCTGGAAGTCTTAAGGCCTCTAGTAACTACCTCTTGATATTTTCCCTCCCCCTTCTTTCCAGCAACTGCTGTGCAAATTTAGCACTAGTTAGTTACAGTGCCTTATCGAGTTTAAGTGTCTCCTACTTAGGAATTTTCTACCCCTGTCTTCTAAGATGTCTCTTCGTAGGCCTATGATTGAAGGCATCACAGATGCTATAATGTTAAGATTGAAATGTTTCAACCTCTGAGTTTTACTGGTTCACCATCTTGTATTTGTATCCTTGTACTTTATGATTAGGACTGGTATATTTTACCTATATGTTACCATTGGAATTTGTTTCTCACTTATTTCCCTTATTCCCCCCGCTGCATGCTTCCACTTCTTGTCTAGGCTAGTTTTAATTAGGTTAGTTAGGATCATATATCCCTCTCTCGTAACTAGTGACTACCTCAAAAGACTATTAGAAATACTTCAACTCCTGCCCAGACGTTGCACTGCATTCCTCTCAAAATTTAGTGATCAGAAAAATTATCACCAAAAACAGTGCACTGGACCTCATGCTTAAGAGCCCAACAGCCAGTTGGCATCACATTCTCTCAGATGTAGGCAGGAGGATTTTATGTCCTCACAGAAGGAGTAGACACATCACACTCTCCCATAGGGTGTCTTCCGAGGACCTTTCTTCTCATAGTGACTTGTTTGGCCAGCACTAATCATGCATCAGTGACTCTAAGTGCCCCAGAAACTTGCTGAAGTGGGAATGTGTTTCGTGATGTACCCACCACCACATACCCACTGTCACGTACCCACAAAGGTGCTTTGTGACATGCCCAGAAATCAGAATCTACAAGTTCAATCCGGGTTCATTGCCGAACCCACTCCAGTGATTCATTTGCAGGAGCAGTTGGAGCATGAAGGGGAAGATAGGGGAAAGGAAACCATTGGAAACGATTCCCTTCCCCCACCATGTGCAATGCCAACAAAAAAGGACAGGCATGGTTCCCGCCGCCTTCTGCACAATGCATGGATCCGCTAATATCAGCAGCATCCTGTTCAACCGAGGACATCCACTCATTTGAAGACATTACCAGTAAGTGCACTATTAACAGAGAGGCCAAAGAGATAACTAAAGGTATTTTTGTTTCATTTAGCTAGGAATTAGAATGCGCAGGGCTAGCCAGGTAGGATAAACAAATGCATAAATGTGTATCTTGCCCAGTTAATTGATAAGTGAATTACTGTAAAGGTTCAAATGTCAAAGATAAAACATATGACTCTCAGTTGCATGCCATTGATTGTGAAATTAATTTGAATCATAATAAAATCAGTGTAGTATGTTCTGTTTAATTAGCCTAGGGCAGTGATTTACATGAGTTTGCTCCCCTCTTAGATTACACACACAAATTTGAAGGGAGCATGTGTGGTCCTGGCCGGCGTCCCAAATTTCCTGGACTTTGGGTCCCACTGCAGCTATCCCCCTTTGACAACTTCCCAATGTAAGAGAATTCTCACACCCCTCAACTATCTCCTCCTTCCACTGTCCAGGGATTTTGGGACAAGTAATAATAAATTAATAAAATAAAATTTAAGTAAATGGCAGGCATTACAGCATATTACTTAGTTGTTTATCTAAATAAATCTTAAAACTACAAACTGCATTACACTGCAATACCTCTGCTAGAAGTTTATTTTATTCAGGGCCCTCACATGGGGGATAGCTAAGAAAGTAATTGTTACACTGATAAGACCGAAATTAGAATATGCTGTATCAATGTGGGCACCTACAAAAAAAAACATAAGAAAATTAGAAGAATCCAAAGAGCAGTGACAAAAATGGCACCCACACTATCAAATCTGCCATGTGAACAAAGATTGGAGAAATTACAGCTGTCAACACTAGTGCAGATAAGAAAAAAAGAGGCAATTTGTTTACCATTTTCAGAATTATGAAAGGGATGGAAGTTCTCGAAAGAGACGACCTATTAAAATGGGACAAAAGAGAAACAAGAGGATACGAAAAGAAACTAAAGACAGTTACAGATGAGACCTGAAAAAAATAGCTTCCCACACAGAGTGATTGATGTCTGGAACAAACTGAACAGAGAAACAGTAAATGCCAGAACTATACACAATTTCAAGAATAAACTGGATGTGGAGAGATATGAAAACGGGTCACTATGAGCATAGCTCCCATCCCGTAAAATACAACTATGTAAACAACTAGGTAAATATCCCCTGGGGCAGCAATTCTAGTCTGGACATGCCACCCACAAGGCTGGCAAAATAATTATACTGAAAAAAGGTCAACAGCCTTGAATATTTTACTGTAATATTCAAATTTTGTGTTAGAATCAACAGAATATGAAATATTTTTCCCATATCCTTTCTGAAATAGGGATATTAAATACAATTCTTAAAATCTGTTTAATTATTTTGCAAGCCACTACCTAAAACAGGCTACTTGACTAGAAAAGGGCAAATGTGGTACCAATCCACAAAGGTGGAAGTAAGGAGACCCCACTAAACTATTGGCCAGTATCAATGACCAGTACAATAGTGAAATTATGTGAAAGGATTGTGAAAAATCAATGGACCAAATATCTTGAAGAGATGAACATTCTGACAGTTTGGATTCAGATCAAGTCATGTGTATCAAACCTTTAAGTTTTTACTCAAGGATGACTGGTGTACTGCAAAAGAGGGAGGGGTGGGTGGACTGTGTGAGCCTCAACCTAGAGAAGGTATTTGATAAAGTACCTCACAATCAACTTCAGTGAAAACTGAAGCGTACTGAAGGACTAAGAGGCAAACTACCTGAATGGATAAAAAAAAAGTTTGAAGGGAAAATAGATGAGGACAGTAGTAAAGGATAAGATGTCAGGATGTAGAGTAGTAATGTGCAGAGTTCCACAAGGTTCAGTGCTTGCACCAATAACATTTCTTTTCTATGTCAGTGACATAATGGAAGGTAAACAAGCTATGTTAACATATTTGCTGATGATGCAAAACTCATGAGAAGAGTGAAAAACAAGGAGTATAGGCTATTGCAAAGAAGATCTAGGCACTATTTTTGTATAGAGCCAAGAATGGAAAACTAATTTCATTACCAAAATTTGCAAAGTACTGGAAATGGACAATAGTGAAAAAAGACCATCCTTAAAGGTCAAATGAGGTTTTCAAAGAGGTGGTGAATATTTGTTAGATATATAGCTTAATCAGTTTTTGATAAAATAATGCAAAAATAAATCCTAATTATTATGCAATGTGGTAAAAAGGCCAATCAAAATATTGGTACCAGATGAACTTTCCTTTGCTGATCTTTGGCTGTTCACATAAGGCTGTGATGTCAACCTCACTGTTTACATTATGATGCATCCCTATGTATTTACCTAGTTGTATTTTATGGGAAGGGGAGCTATGCTCATGGTGTCCCGTCTTCATATCTCATTTTATCTAAACTATTTTTAAATTCATGTATTGTTTTTGCACACACTACTTTCTCATCTAACTTGTTCCAACTGTGAGGAAAGCTGTTCTTTTTCAGATCTCTTCTATAGCTGTCTTTCTTGATTTTCTTTCCGTGTCCTCTTGTATTTCTATCATCCCATTTTATTAGACCCACTCTATCAATAATTTCTATGCCTTTCATGATTCTGTAAATAGCTATCAAATCTCCTCTCTTCTTTGCTCTTATGTTATTATATTATTTATTTTGTCTATTAATTATTTTTTATATTCTTTTAGTATCCAATCTGCTATTCCGTTTGGGCCGTGTGATATCCTGACATCAAGGCTCATTAATTGATCCATTAATTCTTGTTTTCACCTGGTTGTATTTTTTGTATCTTTCCACATCCAGTCTGTTCTTAAAATCTTGTATAGTTTTAGCACTCACTGTTTCCTCATTTAGTTTGTACCAGATATCTATCACTTTGTGTGGGAAGCTATTTTTTTTTTCAGATCTTTTCTGTAACTGTTCTTCTTAAGTTTCTTCTTGTGTCCTCTTGTTTTTCTTCTGTCCCACTTTAGTAAGTAGTCTCTATCAAGAATTTCCATCCCTTTCATAATTCTGTAGATGGTTAGCAAATCACCTCTTTCTCTTCTTTGTTCCAGGGTTGGTAGGTTTAGTTTATCCAATTTTTGTTTGTATGTCAAATTAGAAAGTGTCTGTGCCATCTTTGTCATTGTTCTTTGAATTCTTTCTAGTTTCTTTATTTTTTTTTTAGAACTAGGTGTCCCTAGTGTCACAGCATATTTCAATTTTGGTCTTAATAAGTTAAAAGTTTCTCTGATTAATTTGTTAACATGTTTGTCTGGTGTCATGTCATTAGAGATAGTTACTGCAAGGTCCCTTTCTGAGTTGACTTTTTTAGCTTCCTTTATACCAATTTTATATTGACCCGATATTCTATTTTTGCTTTTTCCAAATTCCATTATACTACATTTCTTAATGTTGAAGTTCACTTCACACTTTTCCACTTCCAGACTTTGTCCAGGTCTCCTTGAAATGATCTGCAGTCTTCCTCTGTACTTACTCTCTTTAATAGATTCGCATCATCTGTAAAGAAGTTCATATAATATTCCACACCTTCATCCATGTCATTTAATATGGCAAACATTATTGGAGCCAGTACAGAGCCTTGTGGGACTCCACTTATCATATCTTCCCAATTTGAGTTCTTGTCTCTTAAGTACCACCCTCATTTTTCTCCTGTTCAAGAAATTTTTCATCCATTCCAATAACTTTACTTGTATTCCACCTATTATTTCAATTTTTCTTAGTAGCTTTTTATGTGGTACTTTGTCTAAAGCCTTTTGTAAGTCCAAGAAAGCACAATCCATCTCTTCCTTGTATTATTTCTATTAATCTTGAGTAAAAGCATATTAAGTTTGTGGTACATGATCTTCCACTTCTAAAACCAAATTGTTTAGGATTTAGTATTTTGTTCTCTTCCAAGTGTTTAATCCATTTATTCCTAATAACTTTTTTGCATATTTTTGCTACTGTGCTTGTAAGGGATACCAGTCTATAGTTTGTTGGATTTTTTTTTTGTCTCCTTTATATATTAGTACAATATTTGCATTTTTTCAATTTTGTGGTACTTTTCCTTTTTTGAGTGAGAAGTCAATTATCCTGTGTATTTTGTCCATTAGTTCATCTATACACTCTTTCAATATACGATTTGCAATTCCATCCAGCCCGTGTGACTTCTTGACATCAAGGTGTTTATTTGGTCTCTTATTTCTTTCTGTGTTACCATTATTTCTTTTATTTCAGGGCATCTTCCTCACTGCCCTTCCTCCCAAATTTGTGGGCTTTCAATTGTAAGTACAGACCTAAAATGCCTAATCATAACTTCAACTATTTCTACATCTATGTATTCTTCATTTTCTTTGTGCAGTTTCACTATTTCATGTTTGTCTTTTAGTTTATCATTTATATATCTGTAAAATAGTTTAGGTTGGTCTTTGCATTCATCTATTATATCTTTTTTGTAGTTTCTTTTTTCCTCCCTACATATATCTACATACAGTATTTGTTTCTCAGTTTGATGTATGTTTGCCAATTGATAATTTTTTGTCTTTTTTCCATCTTTTCCAGGCTTTGTCTCTTCTATCTTTAGCCTCACTACACTCACTTTTTGTTATACCAACACTTTATGTAAACCCCTTTTTATTTTGTGTATTTACCTAGTTGTATTTTACGGGAAGGGGAGCTACACTAGTGGTGTCCCGCCTTTGTATCTCGCAGTATCTTGTTTGCTCTTAAATTCATGAATGGTCTTTGCACACACTATTTTTTTTGTCCAGTTTGTTCCAAGTGTCCACCACTCTATGTGGAAAGTTTTCTTCTTCAGATCTCTTCTATAACTACATTTTTTGAGTTTCTTTCCATGTCCTCTTGTGTTTCTCTTGTCTCAATTTAACAAGTCCTCCCTATCGAGTATTTCTGTGCTCTTCATGATTCTATAGATGGTCAATAGGTTGCCTCTCTCTCTTCTTTGCTCCAGAAGTGGTGTATTTACCTAGTTGTATTTTACGGGAAGGGGAGCTATGCTCATGGTGTCCCGTCTTCATATCTCATTTTATCTAAAATATTTTTAAATTCATGTATTGTTTTTGCACACACCACTTTCTCATCTAACTTGTTCCAAATGTCTATTACTCTGTGAGGATAGCTGTTCTTTTTCAGATCTCTTCTGTAGCTGTCTTTCTTGATTTTATTTCCATGTCCTCTTGTATTTCTATCATCCCATTTTATTAGAATCTCTCTATCAATAATTTCTATGCCTTTCATGATTCTGTAAATAGCTATCAAATCTCCTCTCTCTCTTCTTTGCTCTAGTGTCTGTAGTCCAAGTTTTGCTAGTCTCTCTTCATATGATAGTTTTGAGAGTGTTTGTGCCAATTTTGTAATTGCTCTTTGTATTCTTTCAAGTTTTTTTATACATTTTTTTGTACTTGGTGACCACATCGTTGCTGCATATTCCAATCTTGGTCTTATCAAAGTGATTAGTATTTTCTTCACCATTTCTTCATCCAGGTATGTAAATGCCACTTTGATTGTTCTTATTAGATTATAGGTTTCTCCAAAAATCTTGTTTATATGTTTCTCAGGTGACATATTATTCATAACAATGACTCCCAGGTCCTTTTCATTTTCTACTTTTTTATTCCTTCTTCTCCCAATTTATATGATCCTATTATTCTTTTTTTGTTTTTTCGAAATTCCATTATACTACACTTTTTAGTGTTGAACTCCATCTCCCACTTCCTACTCCATTCCCATACTTTATTTAGATCACTCTGTAGTGATTCACAATCTTCTTCCATGTTCACTTTTTTTTAATAGTTTTGCATCATCTGCAAAGAAGCTCATATAAATTTCAATTTCTTCATCCATATCATTAATATATATATAGCAAACATTATTGGGGCCAGAACTGTTCCTTATGGAACACCACTTATTACTTCATCCCAATTTGTGTTTGTCTCTTATCACTATCATTTTTCTTTCTTGCAAAAAGTCTTCCATCCATTTAAGCAGTTTGCCCTGTATTCCTCCTTCAGTTTCTAATTTCTTAAGCAACTTCTTATGTGGTACTTTGTCAAAAGCTTTTTTTAGGTCTAGAAATGCACAATCAGCCCATCCATCTCTTTCTTGTATTATATCTATTAGCCTTGAATAGAAACATATTAAATTGGTGACGCATGATCGTCCTTGTCTGAATCCAAATTGCCTTGGATTTAGCACATTGTTTTTTCTAAATACTTGACCCATCTACTTTTGATAATTCTTTCACAAATTTTTGCTATTGTACTTGTTAGAGAGGCTGGTCTATAGTTGGTAGGGTCTTCTTTATTTCCCCCTTTATATTTAGGTACTATATTTGCTTTTTTCCAATCTTCTGGAACTTTTCCTTCTTTCAAGGAACTGCTTATTATGCTATGTATTTTGTCTGCCAGTTCATTCCTGCACTCTTTCAGAATCCAGTTTGCTATTTCATCTGGTCCATGCAATTTTCTGACATCAAGATTACTCAAGTGATTTATTATTTCATTCTTTGTTACTTCTATTTCTTTCATAGGGGGGACTTTCTCTTTCCATTCGATCTCTTCAGGTTGTATGTTCTCCCTTGTAAACACTGATTTAAAATGCTTGTTCATAATTTCTGCCATTTTAATTTCCTCTGTGTATTCAACTCCTCCTTGTCTTAATTTCTCTAATTCTTGTTTGTTTTTCAGTTTGTTGTTTACAAATCTGTAAAATAGTTTTGGTTGATCTTTACATTTTTCTATGACATCCTTTTCATATTTTCTCTTTTCCTCTCTGCACACTTGTACATATTCATTTCTATAACAAGTATATATTTTCCATTTTTCAGGTCTTCTGTTTTTCTTCCATTTGGTCCAGGCTTTGTCTCTTTTGTCTTTTAACTCCTTACAACTTTTGTTGTACCAGCACTTTACATATTCTTTTTCTTGTTTTTGTCTTGGGACATACTTTACATTCCTTTTTTATAATTTTTTGTCAAAATATTCCATTTCTCTTCCACTATTGTTTCTTCTTTGTATATTCTTTCCCAGTTTTCTTTTTGAAAGAATTCTCTTATTAGATCAATTTTTTTTCATACATTATTCTTCCTTTTCTATATTGTTCATTTCTTTTCATGTATTTTTCCTCATTTAGTTCCAGTTCAATCAATATGTGGTCACTTTTACTTATTGGTGTCTTATATTCAATCTTTTCCACTTAGTTTCAGATGTGATTATTAGGTCTAGTCTCAATGGTTCTTCTTCATTTCTATACCTAGTGTTCTCTTGTATCCATTGTGTCACTGTATGGTCAATAATCATCTCGAGTAGAACAGTTCCCCATGAATTGTCTCCACCCTTTACTGTCATCTCTTCCCAGCAGACTTCTTTGCAATTAAAGTCTTCCTCCATCTTCCATTATCTTATTTAATGTTATCCTTGTGTCTTCTAACATACTTTTATGTTCACTCTCTTCCCATGAGGCTGTTTTTGGAGGCATATAATTTATCACAAATTTTCTGCTCTTCTTATCTCTGTCTTCCACTTCGATCATAATCATCTCTACTGTATTCTTTCCATATGTGACACACCTCATATCTATATCCTTCTTAGTCAGGAACATAACTCCATCCCCTTGTTTTGTCTCTGCTTCTAATCCAATAATTATATGCATCATGTCCTACACTGTTGGGTGGTAGTGGACCTTTTAATTTTGTCTCTACGATTCCCATTATGTCCGGTTCTTTTTCCTTCAGATAATCATTCAGCTCATTCAATCCTGTTATTAATCCATCTATATTTGTGTAAGACACTCTTAATTTTCTGCTACTTCCATTGTATTTTCTGTTTCCCTTTTGTTTTTCTCTAGTATGTCCCATTTCCTCACTTTCATATTCACTACTCTCCAATAGAATTTCTCTTTTTCTGACTCTGTTCTGTTCTCGTTTTTTTCCTTAGCTTCTTGTCTTTTCATTTTTTCCTCCTCTCTTTCCTCTTTATTCATTTCTCTTTTTATCCATACCTTTTTATATTGTTCACTGTTTGCTAGTTTCCCTGTTTTTGCTAAGATATTCTCTGCTGTCGTTTGTGACCTGAATTTAATCTTAATTGGTCTGGTCTTATCTGTACTATACTTTCCGAGCCTAAACATCTCTTCAATTTGTTTCATGATTTCAGGTTCATCTTCCTGAACTAATTCTAGTAAACTGCTTACTTTTTCTTTTTCCTCTTTGATTCTTGTGGTTCTATTTAGATTATACTTCTCTTCCATTCCTAATATAATTATACATTTCTTTTTATCTGCTAAGTCTCTTACTATATTCTCCTTCTGTCTCATCACTTTAATAACTGAGTCTTCAGTTTGTTCTTTCATTTGCTGTTTTATTATGTCAGTAAATGCAATTTTACTGTTCTCTTGGATTTTTTTCCAACCCTGTGCTTTTTTTGCTATGAACTCTTTATTCTATTTATTATTCCTCTTTAATTCCTCATTCTCATCTTTTACTTCTTTTAACTGTCTTTTTAATTCTTCTATTTCTTTAGTTAAGTCTTTGTTTACCTTCTCTAATTCTTCCAATTTTTCAACTCTCTGTACAATCTTTGTTATTTGACCAAACCTACTCTCCCAATGTTCGGTCATTTTCTCAAGTTTTTCCTCTGGGCTTGCTAATCGGGGGAGGTTGGTATCTCCCCCCCACCTCATTAAATCCTTGGAAATTATTATCTTCACTTTCCATTGTGCTGCTCTTGTCTATATTTCTAATCTTTACATTTTTGCTAATCCCTTCTTCCTCAAAATTATCATTCGTCCTTCGTTTGTTTACAAGTCGCCTGGCCTCCTGGACCAAGTCCTCCCCTTCCTCATTTCCTTCCATTTCCCTCAGTAATCCCTCCCCTTCTCCTTTTTCATCACCTTCCCACTACACCACGAGCTTTCCCCTTCCCTATAAATTCAACACAGGTACTTCCTTGTCATTGTTATCCTTGAAATCCTTGGATAACTACGGAGTCCAAACATCACTGTCACCTCGACGTACGTGTATTTACCTAGTTGTATTTACCTAGTTGTATTTTACGGGAAGGGGAGCTATGCTCGTGGGGTCCCGTCTTCATATCTCATTTTATCTAAACTATTTTTAAATTCATGTATTGTTTTTGCACACACCACTTTCTCATCTAACTTGTTCCAACTGTCTATTACTCTGTGAGGAAAGCTGTTCTTTTTCAAATCTCTTCTATAGCTGTCTTTTTTTATTTTCTTTCCGTGTCCTCTTGTATTTCTGTCATCCCATTTTATCAGCTTCTCTCTATCAGTAATTTCCATGCCTTTCATAATTCATGATAGTTTTGAGAGTGTTGGTGCCAATTTTGTAATTGCTCTTTTTATTCTTTCAAGTTTTTTTATACATTTTTTTGTACTTGGTGACCACATCGTTGCTGCATATTCCAGTCTTGGCCTTATCAGGGTGATTAGTATTTTCTTCACCATTTCTTCATCCAGGTATGTAAATGCAACTTTGATTGTTCTTATTAAATTATAAGTTTCTCCAAAAATCTTATTTATATGTTTCTCAGGTGACATATTATACGTAACAATGACTCCCAGGTCTTTCTCATTTTCTACTTTTTTTATTCCTTCTTCTCCCAAATTATATGATCCTGTTATTTTTCCAAATTCCATTATACTACACTTTTTTGTATTGAACTCCATCTCCCACTTCCTACTCCATTCCTGTACTTTATATAGATCTCTCTGTAGTGATTCACAATCTTCTTCTGTTTTCACTCTTTTTAGTAGTTTTGCATCATCTGCAAAGAAGCTCATATAGCTTTCAATTCCTTCATCCATATCATTAATATATATAGCAAACATTATTGGGGCCAGTACTGTTCCCTGCGGAACACCGCTTATTACTTTATCCCATTTTGAGTGTTGGTTTCTTATCACTACTCTCATTATTCTTTCTTGCAAAAAGTCTTCCATCCAATTTAGCAGTTTGCCCTGTATTCCTCCTTCAGTTTCTAATTTCTTAAGCAACTTCTTATGTGGTACTTTGTCAAAAGCTTTCTTTAGGTCTAGAAATGCACAGTCCGCCCATCCATCTCTTTCTTGTATTATATCTATTAGCCTTGAATAGAAACATATTATATTGGTGACGCATGATCGTCCTTGTCTGAATCCAAATTGCCTTGGATTTAACACTTTGTTTTTTTTTCTAAATATTTTACCCATCTACTTTTGATAATTCTTTCACAAATTTTTGCTATTGTACTTGTTAGAGAGACTGGTCTATAGTTTGTAGGTTCTTCTTTATTTCCTCCTTTATATATAGGTACTATATTTGCTTTTTTCCAATCTTCTGGAACTTTTCCTTCTTTCAAGGAACTGTTTATTATGCTATGTATTTTGTCTGCCAGTTCATTCCTGCATTCTTTCAGAATCCAGTTTGCTATTTCATCTGGTCCATGCGATTTTCTGACATCAAGATTACTCAAGTGTGTCAATATTTCATTCTTTGTTACTTCTATTTCTTCCATAGGGGGGACTTTCTTTTTCCACTCAATCTCTTCAGGTTGTATGTTCTCCCTTGTAAACACTGATTTAAAATGTTTGTTCATAATTTCCGCCATTTCCATTTCCTCAGTGTATTCAACTCCCCCTTGTCTTAATTTCTCCAAGTCTTGTTTGTTTTTCAGTTTATTGTTTAAAAATCTGTAGAATAGTTTTGGTTGATCTTTACACTTTTCTATGACATCTTTTTCATATTTTCTCTTTTCCTCTCTGCATGCTTGTACATATTCATTTCTATAACCGGTATATATTTTCCATTTTTCAGGTCTTCTGTCTTTTTTCCATCTGGTCCAGGCTTTGTCTCTTTTGTCTTTTAACTCCCTACAACTTTTGTTGTACCAGCATTTTACATATTCTTTTTCTTGTTTTTGTCTTGGGACATACTTTTCCACTCCTTTTTTGTAAATTTTTGTCAAAATATTCTATTTCTCTTCCACTGTTGTTTCTTCTTTGTATATTTCTTCCCAGTTTTCTTGTTGAAAGAATTCTCTTATTTTATCAAAGTTTGCTTTTTCATACATCATTCTTCCTTTTCTATATTGTTCATTTCTTTTCATATATTTTTCTTCATTAAGTTCCAGTTCAATCAATATGTGGTCACTTTTACTTATTGGTGTTTTATATTCAATCTTGTCCACTATTCTAGGTTCAGATGTAATTATTAAGTCTAGTCTCGATGGTTCTTCTTCATTTCTATACCTAGTGTTCTCCTGTATCCATTGTGTCATTGTATGGTCAGTAATCATCTCAAGTAGAGCGTTTCCCCATGAGCCGTCTCCACCCTTTACTGTCATTTCTTCCCAGCAGATTTCTTTGCAATTAAAGTCGCCCATCATAACTATTCTTCCTCCATCTTCCATTATTTTATCTAATGTTATCTTTGTGTCCTCTAACATACTTTTATGTTCACTCTCCTCCCATGAGGCTGTTTTCGGAGGCACATAATTTATCACAAATTTTCTGCTCTTCTTATCTCTGTCTTCCACTTCTATCATAATCATCTCTACTGTATTCTTTCCATATATGACGCCCCTCACGTTTATATCCTTCTTAGTCAGGAACATAACTCCACCCCCTTGCTTTTTCTCTCTGTTTTTAATCCAATAATTATATGCATCATGTCCTACACTGTTGGGTGGTAGTGGACCTTTTAATTTTGTTTCTACAATTCCCATTATGTCCGGTTCTTTTTCTTTCAAATAATAATTCAGCTCATTCAATCCTGTTATTAATCCATCTATATTTGTGTAAGACACTCTTAGTTTTCTGTCACTTCCATTATGTTCTCTGTTTCCCTTTTGTTTTTCTCTTGTATGTCGAACCGCCTTAGTTTCATATTCACTACTCTCCAATAGAATCTCTCTTTTTCTGACTCCGTTCTGCTCTCGTTTTTTTTTTCTTAGCTTCAAGTCTTTTCTGCTTTTCTTCCTCTCTTTCCTCTTTATTCATTTCCCTTTTTATCCATACCTTTTTATATTGTTCACTTGTTGCTAGTTTCCCTGTTTTGGATAAGATATTCTCTGCCATCGTTTGTGACCTGAATTTAATCTTAATTGGTCTGGTCTTATCTGTACTATACTTTCCGAGCCTGAATTTTTCCTCAATTTCCTTCATAATTTCTGGTTCATCTTCCTGAACTAATTTTAGTAAACTGCTTACTTTTTCATTTTCCTCATTGGTTCTTGAGGTTCTAATATAATTATACATTTCTTTTTATCAGCTAAGTCTCTTACTATATTCTCCTTCTGTCTCATCACTTTAATAACTGAGTCTTCAGTTTGTTCTCTCATTTGCTGTTTAATTATGTCAGTAAATGCAACTTTACTGTTTTCTTGAATTGTCTTCCATCCCTCTCTGTTTTCTTTATTATTCATCTTTAACTCTTCATTCTCCTTTTTTACTTCTTTTAACTGTCTTTTTAGGTCTTCTATTTCCTTAGTTAAGATTTTGTTCGCCTTCTCTAGTTCTTCCAATTTTTCAACCCTCTGTACAATGTTGCTAACATGACCGAACCTACGCTCCCAGTCCTCGATCATCTTATCGAACTTCCCTCTTTAAATCCCTGGACCGAACCTACGCTCCCAGTCCTCGATCATCTTATCGAACTTCCCTCTTTAAATCCCTGGAAAATATTCTCATCACTTTCTACTGTATTGCTCTTATCTATACTTCTAATCTTTACATTTTTATTAGACATTTCGTCGTCACTCAGCTGGTCGGGGGGCCGTTTTTTGGTGTTTACATTTCGTTTGTCTGCCTGGGCCAAGTCTTCTCCTTCCTCATTTCCTTCCATTTCCCTCAGCAATCCCTCCCCTTCTCTTCTTTCCCTACTTTCCCACTACCCCACGAGCAATTTCCCCCCCCCACCCTGTAAATACAATAGGCACTTCCTTTGCTTTGGGATCCACGAAACTTCACTTTTCTTCAGAACGTTCTCTAAGCCGTCCGTTCGTTGAAGTGTGTGTGTGTGTGTATATATATATTCATATGTATATATATATATATATATATATATATATATATATATATATATATTATTTTTTCTTTTTTCTTTCTTTTCTTTCTTTTCCAAGAGCCTAGTGGAGGTTCCTGTCCTGGATGTAGTGGGAGATGTGAAGGTGAGGAGGGGATCAGGGGTGGAGGGGGAGTTGGGGTGGGATTGATGAGAGTGTTGGGATGGTTTGGACATGTGGAGTAGGTGGGCGGGGAGAGATTGGTGGGGGAGGGTGGAGGGCAGAGGTGGGTGGGGTTGCAACCAAGGATGAGATGGATGGATAGGGTGAAAGGGGCATTAAAAAAGAGAGGTATGTCTGTTGAGGAAGGGAGAGGGCAGAAGATGAGGGAAAGTGGAGGATGGTTGTGTATATGATGCTGTGGTGTATGGAAGGAAGTGATATTTTGGTGCAGCCTAAAGGGATTCCTCTCCATCTCTTTTTCTGCATGAGGGGTCAGAGAGGGGTGTCACTGATTAAATGAAGTAGCCTTGCTGTGGATGTGCTATGTCTTCCTGCATTGCTTCTGACCCAGGGAAATGGGCGAGATGCAGGGATGACCTGTCATCCAGGAGGAGCCAAGAAAAGAAGGAGGAAGGGAGGAGTGGTGAATGGGAGTGGACTGGATGGGGATGAAATAGGTGGGAGTGGATTTATACCTTTCGACTTTGGCTACTTTCTTTATATGGGGGAGTGTCTGCCAGATCCACAAGAATCAGTATTGGCTCCAATAATGTTTGCTACTGGGTATTTATGTGAATGACATGGATGAAGATGTGAAATGTAACATGAGTTTCTTTGCAGATGATGCAAAATTGCTGAGGAAAGTGAATACTGAAAAGGATTGTGAATTGCTGCAGAGAGATTTGAACAAGGCTTGGAAATGGAATCAGAAGTGAGAAGTGAACTTCAACATCAAGAAATATAACATAATGGAATTTGGAAAATGTAAAAAAAGAATATCAGGACAGCATAAAATCAGTATAAAGGAAGTAAAGAAAGTGGGATCTGAAAAAGACCTAGGAGTAATCATCACAAATGACATATCTCCTGATAAACAGATAAACAAAATTGTCAGAGAATCCTACAACTTGCTAAGATCAATAAAGGTGGCTTTTACCTACTTGGACAAAGAAATGGTGAAGAAAATACTAGTCACACTGATAAGGCCTAGACTGGAGTGTGCTGTGACACTATGGTCAACCAATCCCAAAAAGAATATAAAGAAAATTGAAAGAATCCAGAGAGCAACTACGAAGATGGCCCCAACACTTTCAAAACTGTCATATGAGGAGAGATTGTCAAAACTGAAATTACCAACTCTGGAACAAAGAAGAGAAAGAGGGGACTTGCTAACCATCTATAGAATCATGAAAGGCATGGAAGTCCTTGATAGAGAAGACTTATTAAGGTGGGATAAGAGAAAGACAAGGGGACATGACGAGAAACTCAAAAAGAACAGTTATAGAAGAGACCTAAAAAAAACAACTTTCCACACAGAGTAGTGGATGTCTGGAACAAATTGGATGAAACAAAAGTGTGTGCAAAAACTATACATGAATTTAAGAGCAAACTTGACACTGCAAGATACAAAGACAGGACACCATGAGCATAGCTCCCCTTCCCATAAGATACAACTAGGTAAATAAGTAGTGCCTGATAGCTGGAGTTGGTTTATTCTCACCACTTTATTATTTAATAACCCCTGTCTTCATCATCTAAAATATTTTACAGAGCAGATGAGAAGGAAATTCCTTATACCATGACATATTTTCATCCCTTCACAGTCTTCCTCCATCCACTCTTACCTTTTGTGCTCTCCCTAGCCTACTCCACAGATATTTCTTATGGATCCAAGGCCTCCTTTTACTTCATCCCACCTCATTCTTGTCTTCCTCATAAGTTCCCTCCACACACATCTACTCTCCACACAACTTTTTGACAATCTTTCCTCGTTCATTCTTTCCATATGCTCAAGTCACCTCAACATTCTTTAGATAACTCTTTCTACCTCAATTCTGTGCCTCACCTCCACATTTCTCACTCTATCTATTTCTGTAACCCCTACTATACAGTATTTCTCAAACAGTGCTAATACTACTTCCATGATATCTTCTTCCTATGAGAAACACTATTTTGGAATGACAAATACATGGATCACAACTTTCTACAACTAAAAAGATCATAAAGTGATTCATGAATAACTAATTCAAAATACTTCACACACGCAAATATGAAGGCCACTTTTTAATCAAAGACTTCTCACTTTCTCTACTCACCTGCCAAGGTGCATCCACTGGTGAGGCATACGTCATTGGTTGACCTCGTTGTCTGTGTTGCCGTTAAAGGTTCTGCTGAGATAAGTGGCATCGATGAGATTTCTGCAAGCCAAAGTCAAGAGAAAAGAAGCATGCAGTTAGGTGCATTGTGAGATACAAAGTGCTAGTGCATGCTACATGCAGCAGTGCAGTTTATTGCATATTGTCACTTAGCACACTGGATGTGCAAGGGTATAGCTTCATAAATACAAGAATTTGCTATTATAAAATTGAGCTTAGTTGTGTAAGCCTTAATTTTTAAGTTAAGGACATTATTTCAAATGAATATTTGCAGATGACACGACTCAGTGGCACGGTTGGTAGAGTCCCTGACTGTCATTATGGCAGTCTGGGTTCGAATCCTACCCAGGGCTGAAATAATTTCATTATCGCTGCGCTTCGAGTCATTACTCCAACTCTCGTGGGGTGCATGTGCATGTAAGGTCACGGCATTACCCATAGATTGGCCATACGAGCTCTGAGCTCTCTTCCGGGAGAGAAATGGCTGTTGGTCACAAGTCCAACACGTGTTCCAAAGACCAAGGTGAGATGCATTCATGTACATGAGCAATTCCAGCTTATGTAGCCTAGTTATGTGACTGCAGGGTTTGTGTATGTGTGCTGTAATATGAATGTGTGAAACAATACAGAATGTGAACCTTTTTATTCTTATGTGTAGATTTGAGCTGATTTTTCTTATGTCCATTTCTGTTTTTCAGGATATCCTGATGTTTTATCAATGGAATAAAACCTACAAAGTTATATATATATATATATATATATATATATATATATATATGTACGTATATATATATATATATGTATACCGTATATTTCCGTGTATAAGACGACCTTTGTATAAGACGAGGCACAAAATTAGAGCAAATTTTTATGAATTTATCTCATATCGGTAGTATAAGGCGACTGCTAAATTACAAAAGCATCAGTGTATCAAACCTACCGTACAAAGACAATTGTTTTGATTACGTTTATCAGCTGTTTTTTTTAGCTTTTTCTCTTTTCTTTCTCATTACTTAACTGTATCCTTATACCAGAGAAATTACTTACTGTATGCTTTTAAATTCAAAATAAATGAAATAACAAAGCAAATCATGTATCATGATTTTCTGAGAACACACGTCAACTAACAAAAACGATTTATTTACGTTCCTGGTTCGACGTTTAAAGATAACGTTAGGTATCAATGGAACGAGTGGATGACGAATGGAGAGAAGTCATTTACAAAAGGTGGAGCTATGCGTAGTGCATCACTTGATGTTCTCTGCGAGTTTGTTATTAAAGCTTGGGAAAGTGTTAAGGTCGAAAGTATCGTAAAATCTATTAAAAAATTTGGAATCTAATGCCATGGATGGCACTGAAGATGATTTATTGTATGAAAGTGATGACGAAGCCGAAGTCGACTCACCGGAACCGGACTGGAATCCCTACGATGACGGCATATTTGAGGAATCTTGTGATATGTTCGAACAACTTTTCGAAACAGAGTGATGATTGTGACGAGTTTGAAGGGTTTTATATAAATAAATAAATAAAGTTTTATAATGTGTTAAGTTTTGAATGTAATGTAATTTTATTGAAAATAAAGGTTTTAGAAATACGTTTGATGTGTAATATATATTGATGATGATTAGAAATTAAGTTTTATAATTTTATAATCTTTAAATTTTGTATGTTTTTTATGCAACTACTGTAATAATTTTTTTTTATAAATAAACGTTTTGTGTACTGTAATCCAAAATTGTTATTTTCAGTCTTGAAAATTACTGAAAAGTTAGCGAAAGAAAAAGGTTGCGGTCTCACTAAACGTCGACCAAAGCCGACCCAACCCAAACAATAACGGCTTTTGCTCAAATGCATATAATTATGTATTAAAATTAGCATATGGTTGCATTATATGACCTATTTTCTTTAAAATGTGTGATTTGCGTGTAATTTGATCAAAGAGAAGTTCAATTTTATCCTCTGCAAAATTTAAATTACCAAAGTCGCCCAACGCCGACCAAACACAAACAATGACGGCTTTTGCTCAAATGCATAATTTTATATAAAAATTAGTATTTGGTTGCATTATTTGACCTATTTTCTTTAAGATTTGTGATTTTCATGAAATTTGATCAAAGAGAAGTTACGTTTTTATCACCTGCAAAATTACCAAAGTCGACCAAAGCCGACCAAATTATGCATTTGAGCAAAAGCCGTCATTGTGTTTGGTCGACTTTGGTAATTTTGCAGAGGATAAAAACGTAACTTTTCTTTGATCAAATTACATGAAAATCTCACATTTTAAAGAAAATTGGAGAATAATGCAACCATATGCTAATTTCTATTTAAATTATGCATTTGAGCAAAAGCTGTCATTGTTTGGGCTTGGTCGGCTTTGGTTGGCGTTGGTCGACTTTGGTCGACGTTTCGTGAGACCGTTAAAAGTACCGTGATTTCATTAATATAGAATTATTCCTCGAATTTATTAACAATTGCAATTTACTATAAATATATGCCAATAATATATATGGCAAATATGGTTTAATTACCTTTATTACCAGTTCTTATCATAATGTGAATCATTTCCTGCGAATCTGTGGTTATCGGCAGGCTAGCCTACCAAGTCATCTCACGTAGAATTCAAGGTCTGATTTTTATAATGGTAGTATAAGACGACCCCCAATTTTAAGGGGTGATTTTTTGTATTTTAGGGTCGTCTTATACGTATATATATATATATATATATATATATATATATATAACATATATATATATATATATACATATATATATATAATATATATATAAATATATGTATATATATATACATATATATACATATATATATATGCATATATATATATATATATATATATATATACATATATATATATATAATATATATATATACATATATATGTATATTTATTCAAAACACCTCCCTTTCCTCTACACTCTTCTCACTTCCAGGCCCATATGCGCTTACAAAGACCCACATCTCCCCTCCAGTTTCGTCACCCACATTAACCATGAAAGAAACCTCCTTCTGTTCCACCACATACTTACCTATCTCTTCATTTATATATATATATATATATATATTGTAATTTCAGAGGGATCAGCTTGTTGAGTGTAGTTGGGAAGGCTTATGGGAGGGTCTTGATTGAGAGGATTAGGAGAGGAACAGAGGGAGTAATTGGTGAGGAACAGTGTGATTTTAGGACAGGTAGGGGTTGTGTAGATCAGATTTTTGTGGTAAGACAAATATGTGAGAAAGCTATAGGAAAAGGTAAGGATGTTTTTTGGGCCTTTATGGATTTAGAAAAGGCTTACATTTGGGTAGACAGGAAGGTACTGTGGGAGGTACTGCAGATATATGGGATAGGAGGAAGACTATTAAGAGCAGTCAAGAGTTTTTACGGGAGTAGTAGAGCTTGTGTTAAGATTAGAAATGGAGAGAGTGAATGGTTTGAGGTAAAGGTGGGACTTCATCAGGGATGTGTTATGTCGCCCTAACTGTTCAATCTAAACATGGATGGGGTGGTGCGAGAGGTGAATGCAAGGGTAGTGGGTAGGGGGTTGGAGATGGTTACAGAAAATGGAGAAAATAAGCCAGTTGTTGTTTGCTAATGACATTGCGCTTGTAGCAGGATCAGAGGAAGGATTGAGGAAGTTGGTGACAGAGTTTGAGAAGGTGTGTGAAAGAAGGAAGCTGAAGATAAATGTGGGCAAAAGTAAGGCGATGAGATGTACAAGAGGAGAGAGTGACAGCAGGCTGGAAGTGAGCATTAAGGGAGAGAGACTGGAGGAAGTGGATAGTTTTAGATACTTGGGTGCGAATGTGGCAGGAAAGGGAGGAGTGGGCGTGGAGGTAGAATGTAGATTGAAAGAAGCAAGTAAATGCCTTGGTGGATTAAAAAATGTAACGAGAAATAGACATCTGGGAATGGATGCTAAGAAGTTATATTTACCTAGTTTACCTAATTGTATTTTGCAGGAAGGGGAGCTACGCTCGTGGTGTCGCACCTTCGTATCTCGCAGTCTCTAGTTTGCTCTTAAGCTCATGAATGGTTTTTGCGTACACTATTTCATTGTCCAGTTTGTTCCAAGTGTCCACCAAGCTATGCAGAAAACTGTTTTTCTTCAGATCTCTTCTCTAGCTATGTTTTTTATTTTCTTTCCATGTCCTCTTGTGCTTCTCCTGTCCCACTGTAACAAGTCCTCTCTGTCGAGTATTTCTGTGCCTTTCATGATTCTGTAGATGATCAGTAGGTCACCTCTCTCTCTTCTTTGCTCCAGAATAGGTAACTCCAGTTTAGCCAATCTCTCCTCATATGACAAGTTTGCAAGTGGAGGTGCCATTTTTGTTGCTGCTCTCTGGATTCTTTCTATTTTCTTTATATTCTTTTTGGTACTGGGTGACCACAATGTCGCCGCATATTCTAGTCTAGGCCTTATCAGTGTGACCAATATTTTTTTAATCATTTCTTCATCCAAATATGTAAATGAAGGAGCGATTGTGCCAACAGCACTGTACGGGGCAGAAACATGGAGCTTAAGAGAGGAAGAGAGAAGGAGTTTGAATGTGTTTGAGATGAAATGTCTGAGAAGTTTGATAGGGGTTACTAGGCTAGATGGAGTGAGAAATAAGGAGGTGAAGAGGAGAACAGGGGTGGAAAGGGAGTTGGGAGATAGGGTTGATGAAAGAATATTGGGATGGTTTGGACACATGGAAAGAATGAGTGAAGAAAGGTTAGTAAAAGAGGTGAGGAAGGCAGAGGTGGAAGGAGTGAATATGAGAGGGCGTCCTAGGATGAGATGGATGGATAGGGTAAAAGGGGCTTTACAATAGAGAGGAATGTCTGTAGAGGAAGGATGGGAGAGGA